>NC_056745.1:264049983-264194983 GCF_019279795.1 Protopterus annectens | reverse complement strand
AAATGTGTGAATATGCAGCTGGCTTTCTGAGCAATCTTTTAAACTTTGAATATGCAAGGAATTCAATGGCCCGAAATGTCCTGCACTTCTTTTCTTGTACTAGAAACTACTACAGGTGAGAAGATATCAGACTGTCTATCAGGATGTTTTGGGTTAAGATCGACTGTAATCTCTTGTTGATCTTGAGGAAATGCTTCTTGGGGGTACTTCTTTGAATAGCTCTGTGGACACTCCTCAGGCTGCACCTGTACTAGAAGCCCTTCCGTACAGTGTTTATATTCAATACTGTCATTATGAGATAATATTTATTTTCAAAGATGTCTTGTTCCTTCTCAGAGAGCTTCCATCTTCAGTACAAACAACAAAGGACCTGGCTTACTCACACAATTTCACAATGACTCATTCTGGATGCTTTACTGTGTAACCTTATTGCTTTCTTACTCCCGCCCCCTCTTTCCAAGAAGATAGATATCTTGCCCTCTGATCATAGTGTTATTTTTTTCTCCAGACTGATTTTGTTTCATTCTTTCTTGACTATAAGCCATGTGTTTCTTTATATATCTTATCAGTTGATGATGGAATTTTACTGTTTAATTTAAGACCCACCAGTACCTGAACTAACAAAAGACATACACCATACAGTGGATTAATCCTATTTGCTATCAAAGCTAAGTGCATGTCAGCATAACAAACACTTTTTATAATACATGATTCTTCATGAGATTTTAGCAATGTCTATAGACCTTGCAACTTGACCATACGATTGCATGTAGTTAGAATTACAGGCTATACTTTGAAATGCCATATTCTCTGAAAAGTCTCTTGAATTCCATATCCTTGCACACTGCGGACCATTATCAGATATTGCTAGATCTAGAATCATATGCTTTGAAAATATGACTTTAAGTGCTTTAGTTACACCTCTTCATGTGGCATCTGTTAACTTCTCAACTTCAGGAAGTACTGAATAATAATCATTACAGATAAAGTACACAGTCTTGAAAATAAAGCAGCTCTGTTCCCACTTTACTCCACGGTCTTCCTGTAAGTAAATAAAAAATCATTTATTCTGTTGAGCTGTTATTGTGGTAAATATGCACACTGCACAATTTTGAACTTCTTGTTCATTTTGTAGTGGCCATGATAACACATCTTAGCAATGTCACAATTCCTGTATGAGATTAATGTATCCTTCACACCATTTCTTTTTAAGCTGATTAGGCACTATTAATTTATCAGTCTTAAAAATCAAGCATTGTAGGTCAAATGATCTCTTATTTAAATGAAAAGTAGCTGTTTATCTTTTCTCCCAGAAGATTTATGTTAAGACCATCCTCTTTTTTAAGAGCATACGCATTTCTGGATCATTGTTAATACGTTAGATCACTGCTAATACATTACTGAAACCCTTTATGCTTCTTTTCCATCACATAATTGTAGAATTATCTAATTAATTTCTAGTTTATCACAAAGTAAACCACATTGTTCTGGCTAATGTGAATGGTTCAGCATATCTGCTATATACATTTATTTATTTAGACCACCCAGTCATACCACTATAATCACAGCAACATTCTCTGCTGCCTGTCCTGTGCCTTATGCAACAACGTCTTTAATATACTCTGTAATGTGTTATGGATAGAATTATATGTGTTTTTTTTTTCATAAATATATTCATGGAAATTCTCACAACCATAAACTATGGCAAGTAGTTCTTTTTCTGTCTAAGCATATTTCTTGCCTTTTATCAAGGCACTGGATGCCTAAGTAACTGATTGAACTTCCTGCAGAATCATTGCACCAGTTCCTTTTTGGCCAACATCTGCTAATTTGCCTAAGTTATTCACATCATAACACTTCAATATGAGTACTTCAGTAACTGTTTAAGTATTTTAAAGCTTTTTGTATACTCAGTACTCAGGTACCATTCCATGTTTCATTACAATTACTTTCTTAATGGCGAACATATAGCTGATATACCTGGAATAAAACTGAAAGATGCTGCATTATTGCAACAAATCTTGTTACAATTGGTTTGTCCTCTGAAGAAAGTATTTGAATGGCTGCTGTTACTCTCTGAGTGGCTGTTTTTAAACTTCAGATATTGAAATAATACCCGTATATCTCAGTTCTTTAAGGGTATTTTAATTGTTTCAGCTTGACATCGCTCTGTCTCATTCTTTTCAGTAATTTGGCCAGTCTTGATTCATGGTTTTGTTTGGTCTGAACCCATGCTAACATGTCACTAGTCAATATTAATAATACCCCCAAGACCCTCAATGATCTGTGCAACAACTCTCTGAAACACTCCAGGTGATGACAGTATACAAAATGGAAGTAAAAAAGTGCACTGTCCTATAGTTAATTAAAAGTATATAGGCTGGAACTTTGCTTACCTGGCTTAAACTGCTGAATTTCATGGTTAGTCTGAAGCATAGAGAATTATTTTGCTCCTGACATGGCAGACATCACTTTTTCAAATGCACAAATCAGATAATGATCTCATTTTGTAACTTTATTAAGATCTTGTGGCTTATAGATTCATAACAACAACCATGCTATTCACCCATTCAGAAGGTTGATCTGTTTCTTAATTATGGTCCATTTGCTTCACTTCCTTCTTCAGATGATTTTTAAAAGCTACTGGAATTTTTCTTGAAGCATGCAGTATGGTGATATGGTAGGATTTACTGAAACATGATGAACTCATGGCAGATTGCGTAAACCAAAAATAACTTTTCATATCCTTTAAGCAAATAAGTCTGGGCATTTTTTCCAGAGCTATGCTTTAGACGTTAATTCAAACTCCAAATTATTTTCACCATGCCAAGTAATTGATAAGTCAAATATCCTAAGATCAACTGGGTACCTGCTATATCTGTTATATAGAAATGAA
Source organism: Protopterus annectens (assembly GCF_019279795.1). NCBI lineage: Eukaryota > Metazoa > Chordata > Ceratodontiformes > Protopteridae > Protopterus > Protopterus annectens. The sequence goes on along the minus strand of NC_056745.1, from coordinate 264,192,087 downwards.
CCTTATATTCACTCTTCTTATATTTACATTCAAGTACTTTCTAACCCGATGGTTTGGCATGATGACTACAATAGATAAGCAATTTATGCATTGATGCCTTCGGTTATCTTCCACAGTCAGCACTTTGAGCATTTGAGCAGATATTACATCACACTCTAATCCAGTGTTTAGGTTAAACACCTCTGGCAGTTTAATGCAGAGATTTAAGACTATTTACTGCTAAACCTAGACCTCTCAGCATACCTTTGTTTGATTCCTACAGCCTCCATTTGCCTATGTTACATTGTATAAGTCACCTAACCAGAGGTTGTTCCCAGTTCATCCAATAAAAGAACTTATACATCCAGTGGGCATACCTAGTTAAATGTTTTCCCCCCTTAATTTTAAGCTTTTATACCTAAATGTTCAACTGATTTGTGGGACATACATTTTCTTGTACACTTTTCACTTTAAGCACAAGTTCAACAAAATTTGTACCTGCAAACAATTCACTGACTTTGCCCCAATTCATACAATCTGTTTGACAGAAATTTTGTTTCCTTCATTTTGTTTTCTTCATTTTGCAAACTTTAGCAAAAGTATTTCTTTTTCCTCACCTTTTATTCAACTGGTTAATCATAGAATTTTTTTTATATACAAAACAAAAATCTTTTCTGGCTCTGTACCATGTTCTATACTTTTACATTCTGTTATAGCCTGATTTTACCTTGTGAATAGATTCATCTATGAATTTGTCTCTGTTTAGTTGTATTACATGTTAAATTCTGTTTTGCTTTATTTGTTTGTACTATACTTTGTATTTTGTAACTGTTTACAATTTGTTGGAGCTAGCTTATCTCTCGGGTCTCCGCTGAAAACAGGCCATCTGGCCCAGTCGGACTCCACCCGATAATCAAATGTAATAAGTAAATAATAAAATAATGCTTATGGTCATACCCTGTAACACATTTCACATTCCTCTCATGCTGTCAGAGTTCTCCTGACTTATCTTTATCTATCTTTTTCATTCTGTGCCTGCCAATAACTTGAGCTTCCCCTATCAGTCTTGAGCACAGCTGATCCCTTATACTCATTATCCCCAGGACTGACACAACAGCTGGTAAGAGGAGCTGTCACACAGACAGACAAGGAGATTGTTTTTGCTCTCTGTGGCACCCTGTCAATGAGGGATTTTATGATGAGGCATTAATCCTACCAGTGTGAGCTGGTGTAAGCAGCCACATCTCTGTAGGGCATCATATAACATCTCCTTGCTTCTGCAGGCTTTTGCTCATCTACAGTTCGAGCTCTCTACTTCCGCTCACATGCAATTAGAGCTACCATTGCTTGAGATCATTCCTGGCTCATGACCATTTCAGTGCACTGCAAGCCCGCACTTTAATTGTAGTGACCAGCTAATATGAACCACCTCTCTTACCCTCAGGATGGGCAAGTTGATTCTGGCCATTCTCTTCCAACCACTACAACAGCTCTTCCATTGCCTAAGGCATTATTTGAGCTTAATTTGTCTCAGTCATATTCAGGGCTTTTGTTTTATTTATTTATTTTATTTTACATTTATTTACTAGGTAGCAAACTGATCACAAGCGACCATTTGCAGGTACTGTCCAAATGAAATCATTCACAAAGAAAAACGTTATCAGAGAGGCAGTTAGTTATACATATCAAAAACAGAACAGAAAGTAACAATATATAACAAAAAATGCATAGCAGCAATTAGTAGATGTAGTAATAATTAAGAGAGAAATGCACATTTTACAGTTTTGCATAATATTTATTTATTTTATTTATTTGCTTTTGTTAACCAGGAAAGTCCAGGTTTATATTATGACAGCAAATGATCAAAAGATCAAACGCTGTTATATCATGCCCTTAAAGTCAAAAACTAAAATGAGCGAACAACCAGAACAGTGATTTCTTTACCAGGGAAAGAATTCACTGTTCCCAAAAAAATAATAATAATAATAATAAAACACACTAAACACTATTTTAAGTGGGGAGCTTCGCCCGCCACACCCTCCATGTGGGGGGCTGTGCCCCCCTTACCCCCTGACTTAAATATACCAACTCCGAGATCACACTACAGTGGAGGAAACGGCACAACTTGGACAGCCAGCCCAGCAATTTCTTTCCCTTGGAATGAAATCACTGTTCTGGTTGTTTGCTCTTTTTAGTTTTTGACTTTAAGGGGTCAATATAACAGCGCTCAATCTTTTGATCGTTCGCTGTTATAAAGCAGACCCGAAAGTCCACTGGGCTGTTATGAGCCCATTTTCAGTGGAGGCCCAGGGAGAAAAGCTCCAAAAACAATGTACATAATAAAGAATTTGTTTAGAAATTAATAACAGCATTTAAAAATATACAAGAGTAATAACAGCATTTAACAATATACAAGAGCAAAAATATAAGAGTCAGAAGTAACGCAGTAACATAGACAATGTATGGCTATATTTTGTGGAAGACTTGGATGCTCGGCACGGTATTCACTAGAACAGACAGTTAACGATAATCTACACATACACAATTTTTACACAACATGTGAGGCAGGATGAGGCACACTGTGCTGTGATTAAGGGTGAGTATGCGATAGGGAGAGTGAAGAGGAGTATGGGTATCTGAGGGATGAGTCAAGTCAGGAATCAGATTACTGAGGAACTGGGAATAGTGCAAGGGCATAGCTACTGAGAGGAGAGATGTTGGTGAAGTGATTTTTTTGAATGATGGGGCATTATTTATAGTCCAGAGAGAAGGTGGAAGGGTATTCAAAAGTTTAGATACAATAAAAGAGTAAAGGTATTGGCCTACAAGGAGTTTAGGTCTCTTAACTTGGATAAGTGATTGATTTTCAGATCTTAGAGGTCAATTTGGTTGATAAAGAGTCAGAAGTGAAGCAAGGGCAGGACATTTGGAGGAATTATAGATGAATTTGTGTGCTGTAGATAGTTGTATGTATGTGAGGTGTTGTGGGAGTTCTAGCCAGGGATTGTAATGTGACAGTGATGGGAAGAATGTTTTGCTCTAGTCACAGATTTAGCAATTTTGTTATAGCAGCTCTCCATTTTAGTTTTTAATGAGGATTGGATGTTTGTTAGAATGGGGGCACCATAGAGGAGAGAAGGTAGGAGAAAAGTTTGGGTGAGTGCTTTTCTAGTAGAGTAGTTTAAAAAGTTTTTATGTCGGTAGAGGGTACCAAGTTTTTGGTGTGTTTTTCTGATGGTGTTGTGGATGTATTGGTCAAAGGCTAAGTTTTCATCTAAGGTTATGCAAAGTAACTTGGTATGTGAAACTACCTCTAAGGCAGTCTTGTTGGAGGAGAAAATTATGAAATCAGATTTATTAATGGTGGTACTTTTTGGGTGTAAAGAGCAAGAGTTTTGTTTTATTTAGTTTGAGGGCAAGGTGATTATTTGTCATACAGGTTTCGGTAATGGAGAAAGCACTCTGGGTGATGGTCAGAAGTTCAGTTTCAGAGTTACAAGAGCAGATAATAGTAGAATCATCTGCGTATTGAACTACAGGTGCATGAGTGAGAGTGGAGTGAAAGTCATTAATAAAAATACTGAACAGGAGGGGGCCTAAGATGGATCCTTGGAGAACTCCGGTGGATATAATGAGAAAAGGAGAGAAAGACTGTAACCATTTGGTGGATTGTTGTCTGTTTGTGAGGTAACTGGTAAACTAGTTAAGGATGGGTGTGGACAAGCCTAGGTGAAAGAGCTTGAAAAGGAGGAAAGGATGGGAGATGGTGTTGAAATCCTTAGAGATCAAGAAAGAGTGCAGAGACAAGTTTACCATCATTGCGGCTGTGGTTAACAGTGTCTAGGAAAGATAGGAGAGCAGCTGTAGTACTGTGGCCAGGGCGGAAGCCATGCTGAGTTGTGCAAAGTAGTTGGTTTTGGGATAGGTAATCCATAAGTTGAATTTGAATACATTTTTCCATTATTTTAGAAATAGGAGCTAGAATGGCTATAGGGCAGAAATTTGAGATGTCTGAATTATTACCGCCTTTGTGTAAGGGTATGATGTAAGCTTTCTTCCAAATGGATGGGACATAGGCTTCTTGGATAGATCTATTTGTGAGAATGTCTATGGGGTAGCTGATGGATTTGACTGACATTTGAAGGTATTCTGGGGGTAAACTGTCTGGGGCAGTGCTACCGAGTTTGAGTTTTAGCAGGAGTTCAGTAATAGTGGAAGTGGGAATATGAGAGAAAGAGAAAGTCTGGGGAGAAGGCTTTTCTGGGGTATGGTGTGTTGCAGTGGGGGTTGCTGTTGTGAGTAGCTGTAAGAAAGGTGGAGACAAGTTTGGATATAGTGTCTATAAAGTAGGAGTTGAAAAGGATAGCTAATTCAGCAGGGGTTTTGTCAGGGTTTGGGCAAGGGTTGTTTTTGGTACCAAGGTTTGATAGAGTGGAGGCTGAATTCCAGAAATGTTTTGAGTTATAGTTGTGAATGTTTTGGAGATGGAGGTAGTACTGTTTTTTATCATTAATAACTAGACACTTTACTTGATTAGAGTTGTTTGAAAAGCTGGAGATCGATGGGGTTTTTACTATTATGCCATATTTGCCATGCTCGGTCTCTGGTATTCATAAGTTTTTTGTTTCTCTAGAAAGCCAGATTGAGTGATTTGCTTTTATTCTCTTATGCCGGAGGGGGCCATTCTATTGAGTATACTGAGGAAAGTTGAGCTGAAAAATTCAACTGCGTCATCTAGAGGCAAATACTTTAGAATACTCCAATCAATTTTGCTTAATGTTTTGTTGAAGCTTGTAGGGTTGAAGATAGCTAGCAGTCTAGAGGGTCTGTATTGGTGATCATATAAGGTTAAAGAGATTGCACATGTTATATAGGTGGGCAGATGGTCACTGATATTGCAGGGTAGAGTTCCTGCTGATGTAATTTTGTTGGGATCGGACACGAAAACCCAGTCAAGTAAGGTGCCATTGTTATTATTGTTGCTAGGCCTGGGTATACTAGTAATGAGCTGAGTGAAGTTATAGAGGTTGATGGAAGCATTTGGAGAAGGATTTGTATGATCTAGCCAATTTATGTTGACATCCTCTAGGATATTACAGGTTTATTCCCCTAAGTTACAGAGGCAGGGTCTCATGACTCATTTTTCTTCTTTCTCTTGTTTTTAATCTTATCCTGTCTCACAGGACAGCTTCACACATTTCAAAATTTTCAGTGAGGTCTTTTAATTGCTGTAAAGAATTTCACTCGTGCAGACATAGGATCCCTTTATTTAGTATTACCGCTGATTCTTTCAACAATGTGTCCCTCACCTGATCATGTCTGATATCACACACAATTCTGTCTCATACTAACGAATCACAAATCTCACCAAATGAACAGTCTTTGGCTCAGTGAATTAACTCAGCAACATAAATATCAATGCAATTAATGAGACCCTTTGCCCTCATAAGGAAAATAAATGGTGGCTATATGGCAGGCTTTCACTAAGCTGATCTGAAACTTCTGTCTCATCACAGCAATACTGTTTCTTTTTTAGCGTCGTCTTCCTCTGTAATATGCATAAATACTGCAAACTATACTATTTCATTCCTTGCCCTTACACAGCATGCAGTCAGAAATAAATCAAACTCCTGGATCAACAATTTCAACTTTTCAGAGAAATAACCCTGGAAAGGGAGAAGCTTGCCGATGATTCTAGTTGCAGTAGTTCTTTGATAAAATTTGTGATCGTGGCACCATAAGATGTGGGATTTGAACACGCCTAGAGAGAAACACAGATTCTACATGACCAGTTTAATCAGCATTTACTTTCAAACTACAAAACACACACAGGATACTAGGCCACATAGTGTACATTCAGGAGCCCAAATGGAGGCTAAAGGCATGAAACTCTTAAAGATGTAACACTCAGAAAGTGATAATTGGCTGGCCAGGCTGTACATACAATGCTACCTGTACTTTCCATATTCATTAGCTTAATTAAATCATAACCTAATGTATGCCATACCCACATTTCACAATGCAGAGTGCAGTTAATACAAAGGCAGTGAATAAAAAGCTTCTTTACAAGTAGACTGTGTAACTCTTTGCAAGAAGGTCCTGTGGGATCCAGCCAGAATTTTAGAAATCTACAGTGTTATGAATTATATTAGAAAAATGCATATTCTTTGTGTCCTATGTTAAAAACTAGGGCATGGACTAAGGAGGAAATATGATTATTAGGAAGAAACTCATATGCTGCACCCCCCCCCCCCAAATATGCTCTCGAGGCGTGCTGATTAGGCTTCACTGTGTCAGAATGCTTCTTAGTGACCTTTTCAGTTTATGCAGGAGACCATCAAACTGTTTATGTCAGTACATAATTTCATCATGATTCTTCTGTGCCCTAAGACCTCAGATTCTAACATTTTAAGTTCATTTTATGTTATATTTTTCCTTATTGTGGCATATTTAAACACTGAAAGATCATGAAAACAAGCAAGTTATACAGTAAATGAAGTATTTCACCCATCAAAACAATGAAATAGTCACTCAGAGCAACAATAGAATAAATAAGGTTGAAAGGTTTAAATTCTTCAATGAACTTAAATCCCATTTTGAATTCAAAAGCCAAAGTGGGTGTAAAACAAGAACATGCACAGATGTGTCATCAAGTATTAAAGTCATAGTAAATTGAGTAGGTGTTGGGGTCTCTGATCAGCATGAATCCTATGCACCACAGATGGTAATCTTGAGTCATACTATCGGCCAGTGCTCACAGTATAGTATGCAAAAATATGACCTCGTAATAACCATTAGGGCAGTAACCTGAATACCACTGCACTGTGCACTAGCTATCATAGTAAACATTGATGCACTGTTACCATATATATATATATATATATATATATATATATATATATATATATATATATATATGGTTCTAGGTTACATACCCGACAGCTGCTTTCACCGACAACGGATTAGCGGGCGCCAGAAGATCGACAGATCGACATTCGGAAGACCGACGCTACGGATCAAAACGCCGACGCCGAGGATAGTGACTTGGAAAAAGGCTGTGTGAGTATGCGGTGGTGACGGATGTTAGGGTGCGAGTAAGGTAAGTGTATTAGTTTTGTGGGGATGGAAATGAGTATACTGAGGAAAGTTGAGTTGAAAAATTCAACTGCTTCATCTAGAAGCAAATACTTTAGAATACTCCAATCAATTTGCTTAATGTTTCGTTGAAGCTTGTAGGGTTGAAGTTAGCTAGCAGTCTAGAGGATCTGTATTGGTGATCATATAAGGTTGAAGAGATAGCACGTGTTATATAGGTGGGCAGATGGTCACTGATATTGCAGGGTAGAGTTCCTGCTGATGTAATTTTGTTGGGATCGGACACTAAAACCCAGTCAAGTAAGGTGCCGTTGTTATTATTGTTGCTAGGCCTGGGTATACTAGTAATGAGCTGAGTGAAGTTATAGAGGTTGATGGAAGCATTTGGAGAAGGATTTGTATGATCTAGCCAATTTATGTTGACATCCTCCAGGATATTACAAGTTTATTCCCCTAACTTACAGAGGCAGGGTCTCTTGACTCATTTTTCCTCTTTCTCTTGTTTTTAATCTTAGCCTGTCTCACAGGACAGCTTCACATATTTCAAAATTTTCAGTGAGGTCTTTTAATTGCTGTAAAGAATTTCACTCGTGCAGACATAGGATCCCTTTATTTAGTATTACCGCTGATTCTTTCAACAGTGTGTCCCTCACCTGATCATGTCTGATATCACACACAATTCTGTCTCATACTAACGAATTACAAATCTCACCAAATGAACAGTCTTTGGCTCAGTGAATTAACTCTGTAACATAAATATCAATGTAATTAATGAGACCCTTTGTCCTCATAAGGAAAAGAAATGGTGGCTATATGGTAGGCTTTCACTAAGCTGATCTGAAACTTCTGTCTCATGCATTTTACACTGTTTATTGCACTTTAAGTTACTAATTGTTGCAAATTGTTTCTGTAGGCTACACACTAAAGTGCGCTAGCCGATTTACAGCATTTATAGCATTTACTGTCTTTTTTTTCCTTATCTCTGTAATAAAACAAAAAAATCTCTTGTTTTCCCACTTTACTGAACTAGAGTAGTCCAGTTTCAGAGTTGCTGATCCCTGGGCTTTGTTTTTAGTTCCTGTTACTGATCCATTGCCTTATTAGGAAGGAGGGAAGTTTCTTTGCTTACCAGTGGGAGTGGAAGCACTGAAGCCTTTTGTCCGATTTGGTGAAGTTTCAGCCAGAAACTAGTAGTCCATTGGTCGTTTTGGGCCAATTCCTAGCTCCCTTCAGCCCCCTGCTATAAAACACGCTTAACTGTACTGCTGATCTAACCAGCATATCCTATAACTGAAAAGTTCATCTCTACTTGATTCCCCAAGTAGACTATTCTCTATCTGTAAAGCCTAGCACTTACTCCTACAGTACTTGCACCTTGATAAAGCACTCTTATTATAGATAGTACCCCACCAGCCTAAAACCCACTTCCCCCGGAGTCCTTTGAAAGTTCTTCATCTACTACTTCTAGTATGTCGAGGGATCAGTTGCTAGTGTCCTCTCCAGCTCAACTGGTGAACCTGGGAATATTGAGGCAATGTTACAATTGCCTCATGTACACAGACAATCCTCTCCTTCTCCCACAAAACACAAATACATGCGAGAGATGCAACTATACGGCCAAACTGGAGGCTGAGCTCTCTCAACATAGGACTGGCAAGACCAGACAGGAGGAGAAGGTAACCACACACAATACATACCCAGTCACACATGGTACCATCACAACTTCAAATCAAACACATACTCACACAAAGACATACTCGGAGGCTCTGATCAAAAATTTACCAAAACAGCAGAGGCCACCAAAGCAGACACCCAAACAACTACCACCTCACGACCCAACACATGCAACACATAGACCACACAGTCAGAGTGTCAAACAGTCACAGCCCTTAAGGCCAAACAAAATGCCAGACACACTTGTCATTGGTGATTCCATAGTCAGACACACTGACGTCCCGCCACCAGACTGAGTAAGGAGAAGGTCACAGTAAGCTGCCTATCGGGCGCTAGAATCCGCCACATAACGCAAGCACTCAGGTCTCTCAACAGCAGGTACACGTACGACTCAGTCATTGTCCACGCTGGTGTCAACGACCTGAGACGCACCTCCTTGGACTACATGAAAAGGGACGCCGAGGAGCTCTCTGATTATGTAGCCCAGGCAGGTATGACCCTGACCTTGAGCAGTATCCTACCTTCACCTAGAATGATGCCACAATACAGTGATAAGATGATCAGCTTTAATAATTGGCTTAAATTCTGGTGTCATTCAAAGGGGATCCAATGTCTGTCTGCCTGGGATGACATGCTGGACAAGCCACGCTGCTTCGCAAGGGACGGCTTGCACGTGTCACCCTGGGCTTCGGATATTGGCAAAGGCTCTGCCACCCCCATAGTGCCTTTTAGGCAAGGCTCAAATTCTAAACCTACCACCCTAGAACACCAAAGGAAAAAAACTAAGGGTAATGCTGCTCAATGCCAGAAGTCTCAATCTCAAGATGCACGCACCGAGGCCCTTCTCAATATGGAGAACATCGATGTCTGTGCTGTGACAGAAACCTGGTTCAAGGCTCCTGAGAGCACCCCAGCACTAACAGGTTTCACCTCATATCATGCGTTCCGCGCCCAAAATCCGGACAAGACCAAGAAAGGCGGGGGGGTGTCGATATTCATAAAGGACACCCACACCTCAAGGTTGGTGGCAACGCACGATGCATCGGAGACCATCCAGGTGCAATTAACCATAGGCAAGACTGCTCTGCAATTTGTAGCATGTTACAGGCCACCCTCTCAAACTCAGGAACCTCACATGGCCTTGCTGAAAACATTGGAGGGGATAAATGTATCTCCAAACACCATCATACTAGGTGACTTCAACTACCCTAATATAGACTGGGAACACTACTCAAGCCCGAACACTCTAACCCAAAGATTCCTGGAGTTCATAAACTCAAATGCCATGGAACAACTAGTCACCATCACCACAAGAGGTGAAAACATACTTGATCTCATCATCACGAACATGGGATCAAAATGTTCAACACCGAAGTATACCCTCACTGGTGAGATCAGATCATAAACTAATCTCGCTGGAGGTCCTCATCCCGCCCCACCTGAAACAAAAAGACCACAGTGAAAAACTTCTCAAAAGCCGATTTCACACTTCTAAAAACTAGTGTGGTCTCCTTTAAGGCCCCTGAGCCAGTGGTAAACATTACTCAAACCGCTGAATCACTTACAAATGCCTTCTACCAGCACCTACAGGACTGCATGGATCAGGCAATCCCAAACAAAACTAAGACTCTCTGTACCAAAGGCAAGCGTCCAGTCTGGTGGACCCCAGCCATAAACAAGCTCTACAACAAAAGGAGGAAGCTACTACAAGATAGAGCAAAATCCTTGAAAGGTAAGACACCTTTGATCATTATAAGTAAAAAACTAAGAGCTCTCATAAAATCATCAAAGGCAAATTTTGAGAGAAAAATCACCAAGGACTCTAAAGACAATCATAAGGCCTTCTTTAGCTATGTTAGAAACCTAGGAGGAAACTCCCAGATATGCTCAGAATTAGTTCAAAATGATGTGAAAATTACTGAACCTACACACATTGCTAACATACTGGCTGACAGGTTCAGTGCAAACTTCTCCCCCCTCCCCAAAAGGAGATATCTATTCCAGAGGATTGTAGCCCCAAACATCTCCAACGCCCAGGTGAGAACTGCCCTCACTAAGGCAAAACACAGCATCCATGGGACCGATGGTGTCCCCGGCTGTGTGCTTCATGAACTCAACGAGGAATTAAACCCACAGTTAGGACAGCTGTTTAATCTTAGCCTCACCTCAGGATACGCACTCCAAGGAGTGGCGCACGGCGACTGTGGTCCCACTTCATAAGGGCGTGCCTCCACAGACCCTGGAAATTACCGCCCCATTAGCTTGACAAGCCTTATCTACAAAGCCATGGAGAGGATCATAATGGAACTCATAAATAAAGACATAGGAACTTGCAGACTTTGGATCCAACCCAGTTTGGCTTTGTCAAAGGCAGATCCTGCCTCTTAAACTTGGTTGACTTTTCGAGACAGTCACCAAGGCCATTGATGAGGGAAAGGCAGTCCATACAGCCTACCTCGACCTGGCAAAGGCCTTCACACACACCCCACTCAGGTATCATCGAAAAACTCATCAGCTTGAATGTAAACCCATACATCACAAGATGGGTTGCAAACTGGCTTACAGAACCCACAGGGTCAGAGTTGCTGGAGCCATGTCAGACTCAAAGCCTGTCACAAGTGGTGTCCCACAGGGCTCAGTCCTGGGTCCACTCTTGTTCGGCATCTACTTTTCTGAAGTACAAGCAAACACAGGAGGGTTATGGCTGACAAAGTTTGCAGATGACTGCAAACTAGCCATAGTGAAAACACATCTGACACAGATATCCTCCAGAAGGGCCTCACAGAAACGGATAACTGGTGCCAGAGCCATGGCCTGAAGTTAAACGCCAAAAATGCATAGTCATACCCTCGAAAACAAGGTTACCCCTAGCTACCATATAGGTGACAATCCACTGAGCACAGAAAAGTCATCAGGATCTGGGGACCCAAGTTGACAGTAGTCTTCGCTTTGACACTCATGTTGCTAAAGTAGTTAGGAAAACCTTCTATATCGCCCACCTGATCATGAAGGGATTCACATCTAGATCAAGGGAGGTCATCGTCCCCTGTACTCATCACTCATTAGACCTATGATTGAGTACAATGCCCGCTCGAATGTATCTGACAAGACACCTGATGTAACTTGAATGTCCCCAAAAGTTCCTCATCAAAAAGATAAAGGGTCTCAAAAATATGTCTTATGCTGCCCGACTGAAAGAACTCCAGCTTTATTCAGTCTCATACCGCTTGCTCAGAGGTGACCTGTGCCTGACATATAAGGCCATGTCAAACCCAGATTTGATGAATATGTTTCACCAAAAATCTAGATCCTCAGAACCACAAGGGCGGAGACTTAAACCTTGACACGGTTATAAATAGAACGTGCTGGAGGGACAGATTCATCACCCAGAGACTCCCTATGCTGTGGAACAAAATCCCGGTACATGTGAGGCAGAGCACCTCGCTGGCCTTGTTCAAGAGGAATCTTGACCAATGGATGGGAGATCGCAGATATACCCCAGGGATTACTTCAGTGTCACTTCTTGACAGAGGCACAGAAAAATGATAGGCATAGTTTTTATTCAAATCCAAAGGTGGCGAAAGCCACATAACTATGGGCTAGGCTTATAAATGCCCTTGGGCAGATAGCCTAGTATGAACCTATGAACCTATGAACCTAATCACAGCAATACTGTTTCTTTTTTAGCGTCGTCTTCCTCTGTAACATGCATAAATACCGCAAACTATACTATTTCATTCCTTGCCTTTACACAGCATGCAGTCAGAAATAAATCAAACTCCTGGATCAACGATTTCAACTTTTCAGAGAAATAACCCTGGAAAGGAAGAAGCTTACCGATGATTCTAGTTGCAGTAGTTCTTTGATAAAATTTTTGATCATGGCGCCATAAGATGTGGGATTTGAACACGCCTAGAGAGAAACACAGATTCTACATGACCAGTTTAATCAGTATTTACTTTCAAACTACAAAACACACACAGGATACTAGGTCACATAGTGTACATTCAGGAACCCAAATGGAGGCTAAAGGCATGAAACCCTTAAAGATGTAACACTCAGAAAGTGATAATTGGCTGGCCAGGCTGTACATACAATGCTACCTATACTTTCCATATTCATTAGCTTAATTAAATCATAACCTAATGTATGCCATACCCACATTTCACAATGCAGAGTGCAGTTAATACACAGGCAGTGAATAAAAAGCTTCTTTACAAGTAGACTGTGTAACTATTTGCAATAAGGTCCTGTGGGATCCAGCCAGAATTTTAGAAATCTACAGTGTTATGAATTATATTAGAAAAATGCATATTCTTTGTGTCCTAGGTTAAAAACTAGGGCATGGACTAGGAGGGAAATAATATATTTAGAAGAAACTCATATGGCTGCCCCCAAAATATGCTCTTGAGGCATGCTGATTAGGCTTCACTTTGTCAGAATGCTTCTTAGTGACCTTTTCAGTTTATGCAGTAACAGTTGACCATCAAACTGTTTATGTCAGTACATAATTTCATCATGATTCTTCTGTGCCCTACCCTTTATTCTAAATTTTTAAGTTCATTTTATGTTATATTTTTCCTTATTGTGGCATATTTAAACACTGAAAGATCATGAAAACAAGCAAGTTATACAGTAAATGAAGTATTTCACCCATCAAAACAATAAATAGTCACTCAGAGCAACAATAGAATAAATAAGGTTGAAAGGTTTAAATTCTTCAATGTACTTAAATCCCATTTTGAATTCAAAAGCCAAAGTGGATGTAAAACAAGAACAATCAAGTATTAAAGTCATAGTAAATTGAGTAGGTGTTGGGGTCTCTGATCAGCATGAATCCTATACACCACAGATGGTAATCTTAAGTCATACTATCGGCCAGTGCTCACAGTATAGTATGCAAAAATATGACCTCGTAATAACTAGTAGGGCAGTAACATGAATATCACTGCACTGTGCACTAGCTATCATAGTAAACATTGATGCACTGTTACTATATATATATATATATATATATATATATATATATATATATATATATGCATTCTGTAAACATTGTTGTCAGGTGTGGATTCATTCTGCTCTGTAAACATTGTTGTCAGGTGTGGATTCATTCTGCAAACATAGCTGCCATACTCATGGGTGCAAGTAATACAAATAAGACAATCTATAGTATTGCATAGAAACTGCAGCATGCTTTCTGTAAGCAGAGCTAGGAAGGAGGAAGGGAGGACCTCATGTTTGGAAGCAGGTATTCATTTTGGGGTAATAAACTTCACACAGTGATGATAAAAGTTGACAACTATATAATCTAGCCAGCTCAAACGTGAAGGGTCTGGATTTAGGGTGGTAGACTTTTACAAAATAGTTGAGTACTTTAGAAAAGAGCTAAAAAAACAAACATGAAGGTAATATGAAAAAAAAACAGTGGAAGGCTGACATATCTGCCATCATGGAAGTAAGCAGCATTCGTATGAATAAATACACAGATAAAAATAAGGGAAAGGAAGAGAAAATGAGCAGTATTATGGTTTTATTTGAGGTGCATCATCAAAGTTTACAGAAAATTTGCATTTATGAAAAATATGAAACATTGAAGAAGGGCCAAAAGTAATAGTAAGTGCAGTTGAATTCAGTAGGAAAAGTCAAAACATCAAATGCTGAAACTGAGGAAAGTATATGTTAAGTGAAAAATGGGGAAAATCTATTAGGGATGATTGGAGAACAAAAGGAATGAATGATTGATTGGAAAAAAAATGGATGTGGGTAAGCAGCAAAATATGTTAAAAAATATTTTTTTTAATTAATATTTTTCTGCAGTATATTTACAAAGAAAGAAAAAAAGAAAGCAGCCAAAATCTAAACATTATAATAGCAAAGGAAAAGAGAATGTATCCCAATCCTTCTACTCATTCATTGAAGAAAGGTTATGGAAAGAACCATGGTAACTAAAGGAGTCAAAAGAAACACAGTGCAATGAGCTTATAGGAGATCATTTTAAAATTCGTCCAAAATTGAGAGGAGATCCAGCAATACTACAAATGAACCTTTTAACAAGTTACATGAGGAAGGTAAGACACAAAGAGTGGAAAAAAGGCATGTGATTCCAATTAATAAAACGGGATCACAACAAAGGTTTAAATAGGGAAAATCATGAAATCACTGCTGAAGGAAATAATTTTTTGAATCCAAGGTAGTATGAATTTACAACAAGCAGTTCATGCAAGACAGTCTTAATAGAGTTCTAAACCAACACCCTGTATTTTCTGGCAAAATTTAACATACATACTTTGGAAAAATAAAATATATCTGTAAGAGGCTTCTGTAATTTTCTTTTATTTCGTCTTTCCACTGTACAATGGTTGACCCATAGCCTTTAGTGGTGTTATTAAAAGAATGAAAGCCATTCCTTATGAAGAACTCATGCAGAGCCGTGCAATGTATAATCAAGAGTGGGATGAAGCACTCCTTACCTAGAATTTCTCTGGCATATCTTGAAAGAAGGCTGATTTCTTAGTTGCAAGATGCAAATGCAACAATAGTCTTGGAAATAATTTCCTTACCATGCAGTGAAGTATTCAGTAATACTCCTTAATATTTGTCATCCTCAGTAGATTCTGTCTGAATCCCATTAGCTGCATGACTTTCTTTAACATTTAACAGTGTTTTGTGAGTACTGGGCAGTGTAATTTTGTTTTATTAAAAGAAACCATCAAGTCTAGGTTAAACAGCCAATAGCAAACAAATTTAAGAACAGTGAATAAAGTTGCCTCAGCTTTGCTTCACTCCTTATGAGATGCCATCAGCATAACAAATGCAGTGTGTACAATTAATGCTGCTAGGTAAAGCATTTATGAGTAATGAGCATAGCAGAGATCCCGGAAGAGTCTTGTGCTACTTCCCCACCAGCATTTTTTGATAGACTGTAAGGACAAGTAAGAAGTAGGCAATCTGAATTTCAAGACTCTATAATGCAAGTCCCAAAACTTTAAAATATCATGTGCACTCACTATTACACCTAAAAAGCACTTTCTGAAGGGACAAGCCCCCCCCCCAGTACCTCCCAATGTGGGGTTTGTACTCCACACCGCCTACTAATAATATATATTAACTCCAAGATCACTCTATCTTGAAGAAAAGGGGAGACTCCAGGTACAGCAATTTTGGAGTTAGTATATATTTTTCTTAACCCCTGCTTAATTTACATTATTCTGGGTATCATCACACTTATGGTCATTAAACATATGATGGAAATATCTAAGGAAACAAATTGTGAGCTACAAAAATCAAATGCTTTATTTAGGTTGAGAAATGTTATTCTAGTTAGAGCTCCATAGTCCATTGCTGTTACCCTGAAGTCAGAAAGTGAGAAAAGGGTACTGCAAGTATTATGCTAAAACCATGCAGTCAATCACTTAGTAGGCCATAAAAGTTAACATGTTCCTTAGTTTAAGCTGATGCAACTTTTTTGAAATTTTTTGACAAAGGGAGAGTTGAAAAATTGGCCTGAAGTGTTACCTTTATTTTGTGGCCCCTGCGTAGATAATGGTATCACATCAGGTATTTTTGAAAGTTCAAGAAAAGCACCTGCAGAAAATGATACATTGCAGTGCAGTGGATGGGTCTATATCATATGTTCGAAGACTGAAAACATCGACTCACCTTTAGTCGACATGGAAATGTCGAAGCTGCAGTTCATCGAATAGCTAAATCATCGATTTCTTTTCAAGGGAAAGAAATTGGTTGGCCGTTCCATTACATCTGCCCTTTCCCTGACTGTAGTGCGATCTTGGAGTTAGAATATTTAATTAAGGTGGTGTGGGGGGCACAGCCCCCCATGTTGGGGGTCTGGGGGCAAAGCCCCCCACTTAAAATTGTTTATTTTTTTGTGGTGCTCATTGTTGGTCTACCGATTTCTTTCCCCTGGAAAGAAATCAGTAATTTGGCCATTCGATGAACTGCAGGTTCGAGATTTTCATGTTGACAAAAGGTGAGTCGACAATTTTAGTGTTCAATTATAAACCCGCAGTGGACAACTGTAAATTTGTCATCTACCTGTGTGAATTTAAGGAAAATAACACGTATAACAACTTGGATAGAGTGTGCCACTTCTCATAACCACTTATTAATTTTTGGAAATGTCACCTTGTTAAACTGAAAAATTAGCAAGCATTCTATTGTTCTGTCAGTATCAGTTTGCAACTATTTCCAAGGAGGTCAGCTGTTGAGTAAATAAATTAACAAAGTGCTCGGTAATCTTTTTTGGATTGTGCTTTTCTTACCCATGAATGTTTACCATGGGTGTGTCTTCCTGCTTGCCTCTCCCTATCAACTGTTTACTTTCTAGAATCCTTTAAAGTTTCTTAGTAAAGCCAGCTGTCATTCTTTAGGGCAGTGACTTTTGCTTTCTTGATTTTTCTTTTCTGCATGACTCTCCATAGCATTCAGTGTGGTCATACTCTTCTGACCTGCCACTGCCTTTATTGTTCCTCAGTGGAAAGCTCATTTTTTGCAATTGCCTTTTTACGTATATAAAGAAGTAGGCAATCCTTTTGCAGTCTTGTTTTTTGAAAAAAATAAATGTTTTTCTAAAGAGGTAATAACATAGTCAGGAAGTATAATTCCTTATACCCTAAGATCCTGTTACACTGGAGAGCTAGTATTACAGAAAACACCAACATGCCTCAAGTGTACTGATTATGGATTGTTGCTTCCAGTATGAACTACATTAAGTTTACATACTGAATTACTTACTGTATGGTCTGTCCAACACACTGAGGTTACAATCAGAGACTCACAGTAACTCAGACGGTACAATGGCTTTCCATGCATATACTAAAGCTAGACCTGCTCAAGGTCATCCTTGCAAAGATTACTAACCAATGCTCATGTTGTAGAGCATCACAGAATCTGGAGATTGTCTAAGCAGACTTACAAAAGGTAGTCAAGCTGAATACTGGACATGGGTGCAGGCAAGTCAGAGAATAAAGAAAATTGCATTTATGGGAAGTGTGCAGTGCACCAGTTGTCCTCAGCTAAACCTACACCGTGGTCAGGATGTAACAGAATAAGCCTAAACTGCGCTGCAGGGCTACACCTACAAAATGACGTGAAGAAGGTAATCTTCAGTCCTACAGGTGTTGTAGCAAGAAAAAGAGTGATCACATTCACCCACAAATATGTAGAGGGGCTCCAATCATCACCCACCAAACATATGTGAGGGGGCGACAGTCCTATGCATTGATTGCATGAAGTAGGAGGTGGGTCCAATGACACACCAGCAGAGTATGTATCCCCCACATACGTCTGACATGGTATGTTTCACCCAGTTCTCATATTGGGAATTTGAGATGCTTATTTACAATTGCTAGGAGCAAGGTATTTGTGATTCATCCACTTAATTAGTGAACAACACCAATCATGCCTTTTCAGTTTTAGGCAACCTCTTGGGACATTCCCTATGGTCTGTTAGAAACCATGAGTACTGCAGGTCAATTAAGCACAAGGTAATCTTTCACTTAAAAGATAGGTGTTCCTAAAAATGCCTTTCCCCTTTCCTGTTATATGATTTTCATCCTTCAATCAGCATGACTTGTGTTGAGCTCCAGTATTTAACAGCAGCTTATCCCCCTTTGTGTTTCTCCCTTTATCTACATCCCTGCTTAACTCCTACCTATATGAGTGCATTATTGTTTTATTCAAGCCTAACCCTTCCAGATGGAATGGAAGCATTTTATTGCAGTGATCATTGTTCAATGATGCCATAAATAATGTAAATTGGAATCAATTTAGCTTCTTTATATATTGCAATATTGTCTTAAATGCTACAGGACAGTACTTTCCAATATCAGCCTCTACATTGTCCCATACATTGTTTTGTACTATCATTGGTGTATGTTGTACCCTTTACATCATTGTTTTTTTCTCACATAAATTCAGTATAGATTGTACTCTCAGGTGTTGGTTGAAATGGGCCCTTGATGTATCAGTCCATTACTTCAGTTAAGGCATAAATAAAGAAATAAATATTCAAAAGCATGCTGCGATCTTTTTTTTCTATGACATGCAGATGGTCAACAGAAGTAAAGTACTCCATATGAAGTTTTCCTCCTTTACTTACAAGCTTTGAACTTGCTCTTCTGTCCTTGTGTTTATGTGATGTGACATTAAAAATGGTAGTGAGAACACAGCGGTGGCTGAAAACAGGACTATCTGCTCTGGTGGAGTGACACGTCACTGGTTTGTTGGGGTAAATGCAGTAAAGCAAGGTGTGATACTATAGGTGTGGGTTCAGTATGGTGGGTGAATTAGGATCATAGGATCATAGGGAGTTACTAGAATAATGGGCTTAGGGCCCTTACAAGCCTAGCCAAGTAATACCATTATTTCCACAATCAGCACCTATTGTCTCTGTGCAAGAGGGACACAAGTGGAACCCCTGGGGTGAATTTACAATTACTCATCCAATCATCCAGATTGCATTTGAAGAGGGCCAATGAGGTGCTCTTTTTGACATGAAGTGGGAGTCTGTTCCAAAGGTATGGTAACCACTGAGAGACAAATCTGTCCCCCAGCAGGTTCTATTAATGTCACATACCAGGTTATGGTCTTTAGAGTGAATAACCCGTGTACTATTTGACTTATGGATATGCAGCATTTCTGATAAAGCAGGGTCAGAGATTGCCTTATATGTAAGGCAGAGATTGCCTCTGAGTAGACTGTATGAAACAGAATAAAGTGACAATGATTTCAGACAATCCACATAGGACAGATGCTGTAGAACTTGACTTTTCCTTGTGAGGAACCTTTGTTGTCTCTCTAGTTGCTGCAGGTGCTTGGAAAGGTGCATGCCAAAAAGCGCTTTGTACTCAATTATTGGCTTGATGAGGGAAGAGTACAGGGAGGTTATAACTTCTTTTTTTCTGGAGGCAATGCCCTTACTTATAAGATGAGCAATACAGAATGCCATTCTTACCACTGTGGAGACATGGTGATCAAAGGTAAGGTTGCTGTCCACCTGTGTGCCCAGGTCACTCACCACTGAGTGTGTACTTAGGGTTTTACTACTGATGTGGTAGTTAGCGGGAACATTGCTCTTACTGAAAGGGAAGATAATACTTTTTTTTGCATTGAGTTTAAGGCCATGATTCGGCACTGATCATTTGTTTATGCAAGACCCTCTTGTAGAAGGCTGACATCATTTGGAAATTCAATGACCGCTCCCAGTTTTCAGTCATCAGCAGACTTTGGCAGTCACAGATCTTTAGTTTTTGCTTGTACTTCGGAGAAATACATTCCAAACAGAAGAGGTCCCAGCACTGATCCCTGTGTAACACCACTCATTACAGGTCTGCTGTTGGAGGTGGATTCCTCTATTTTTACTATATGTGTTCTATCATTGAGCCAGTTAGTGACCCATTTAATGACATAAGGGTTGATACCTAGCTGGGTGAGTTTGTCAATGATGCCTGAGTGGGGGATAGTGTCAAAAACTTTGGCTAAGTCTACGTAAGCTGTTTGCACAGATTTCATCTCATCCAGGGTCTTGGTGACTGTCTCAAAGATATTCACCAGGCTTAACAGGCATGATCTCCCTTTGACAAATCCAAACTGTGCAGGGTCAAGTGTTTGGAGATTACCTATATCTTTGCTGATAAGGTCCATGATGATTCACTCCATGGCCTTGCAGATAAGGCTAGTCAGGCTAACAGGTCTATACTTCCCAGAGTCAGTGGAAGCACCACCTTTGTGCAAGGGAATAACGGCAGCCATTTTACATTCAGCTGGGATGAAGCTGGTGCTTACACTATGAATGAAAAGAGTACCCAATGGTGTTGTTAATTCTTGTTGGAGCCCATGGAGGACACAGCCTGTGATGTTATCCAGTCCCACATATGCTGTGTTTTTGGCCTGAGAGGGAGTTTACCACCTGGTCTTTAGAGATACAAGGTAGGGGACAGGTGGTATGGATGTCATGGGGTATGTGTGGCGGGGAAAGGGAAGTGAAGTTTTCACAGAACCTTTAGGTAAACAGGTTACCTATGTCCACAAGCTCAGTATATGTGATATCATTAACTACTAGTTCAGCATGAATCTGGGCCTTTCATTTTAGGTTATGGATTTAACTAAATAATGCCTTATGATTGTCCTTAGTTGAGGAAGCTAATTTGGATTTGTAGTTTGCTTTGCAGGACTTCACAAGAAGTCTTAAATGGTTCACACAGCTTATCTAGATCTCGCCAAGGCTTTCAACACCATCCCCCACTCTGGAATTATAGATAAGCTCACTAAACTAGGTATAAATCCCTATGTCACAAGATGGGTTGCCAACTGGCTCACGGACAGAACCCACATTGTGAAAGTAGTGGATTCCAAATCCGACATCAGACCAGTCAAAAGTGGAGTACCACAGGGTTCAGTCCTGGGTCCTCTCCTGTTTGGTATCTACTTCTCTGAAGTGCAGGCCAACACAGAAGGTCTTTGGCTAACAAAGTTTGCAGATGACTGCAAACTAGGAGCCATAATCGAAACTCCTAATGATGTGGACAAACTACAAAAGGGCCTCACTGAGACGGATACCTGGTGTCAAAGCCATGGCCTGAAGCTCAATGCCAAAAAGTGTATTGTCATCCCCTTTGGTAAAAACTCTGTACCCATGAACTACCACATAGCTGGTAGTCTACTTAATGCCAAAAATGTGATAAGAGACCTTGGACACAGGTGGACAGTAGTCTCTTCTTTGATAATCACATCGCCACAGTGGTCAGGAACTCCTTCTACGTGGCTCATCTCATCACAAAAAGATTCTCATCCAGAAAAAAAGAGGTCATTGTTCCCCTCTACTCATCACTCATTAGACCCATTATAGAGTACAATGCCCCTTTTGGTATGCACCTCACAAGACATCTACAACAACTGGAAAGACCACAGAAATACCTCACAAAGAGGATTACTGGCCTCAAACAGATGCCCTATGCAGGCCGTCTCAAAAAACTACAGCTTTACTCCATCGCATGTCACCTACTCAGGGGTGATCTCTGCCTAACATACAAGGCTATGTCAAACCCAGAGCTGTTGGACATGCTCCACTTAAAGAAATCCCAATCCCTCTGAGCTACATGCTCTAGGAACCTAAACCTTGTCACCACAATAAACAGAACATGCTGGAGGGATAGATTTCTGAGCCAGAGACTTCCCATACTCCGGAAACAGACTACCTATCTATGTCAAACAGAGCTCCTCATAAGCACTCTTCAAGAAAAATCTTGATGATTGGATGGGAAATGGGAAATTCACCCCGGGGATCCCTTCTGTGACTCTGCTCGACAGGGGCACAGGAAAATAATTTTCTTGGGTGGCTAAAGCCAGGGTACATTTTTTGGCTAGGCTTGTATGGGCCCTACGGCCGATAGCCTAGTACCTACCTATGAACCTATGAACTTAAGTCTTATTTGCTTATTTAAGCTGAGGAGGGAGTGTTTCCAGTTTAGAGATCACTCTCTCTTACTCTTAGACAGCAATTTCTTCCTCTTATTGCAAAGCCTGTAAATGGCAGTTGTCCACCAGACAGGTTTGCTCTTCCCTGAGGAGTTTATTTTGGTCCTATCAAGTATGGCTGAGTCAATGCAGTTATACGGGTGTTTGTATAAAGCATTGGTGTAGAACTCAGCATAGTTTCCAGTTCCATCTGAGAGCAGAGGTGCAGTGAAGCTACTTATACCATCACGTAAGAGTTTTTTAAATTTAGTTGCTGCTGCGGGGTGGGGTCAGGTGTGATAGTTACTTCGCTAGGCTACAGAAATGGTGATCTGTAAGAGATTCAATGGAGTTTTGTTGCAGGTTAGCATCACATTTATTTTTAAGATCTCCTATAAGAAAAATATTAGTGGATTTCAATAATAGTATTATAGATACAATTGAATCACTATAAAATTAACTCATTAGTTGCTTTGATACATGGTTATTGATGGTTGGTGTATCCCTAGCTTAAATTTAAGCTTAAGCTTGTTGCCTATCAGGAAATTACAAAACTACCTACCTGAAGTTACGTTAATTTAAATTAAGTGAATGTGCAATGAAATAACTTTTTTTCCTGGCAGGATTACCTTATCCCACTTTTTTCTCTGGTGTATGACTCTAAAATAATCTGTATATGTAAGAAATACAATGACATCCACTGGTTTAAGACAAGATTCAGTGATATATAATACATCAGGGCTACAAACTTCGAACCAAGTTTCCAGGTTGGGAAAAGTGATAAATTTGCAGTTGCTATATGGCTACCACACATGTTAGATGAGAAATGGCTTACTTTTTCTTTTGTGTAATCATATTTGAGTAAGACAAAGCTGAGTAAACTATACTAAAATGTTTATAAGAAACACAAAGCATCTGCAACGGTTTTCTTGAGAGTATGGATATGAATGAATAAAGGCATTAACTGTGCCATTGTCATGTACTCAAATATATATTTTCCCTATCCACAGTACCAAAAGGGATGATCTTAATGTTAGCGCCTCATAAATCAGAAACTGCATAACTACGCATCCTATATAACAGGATTAACCCTATGGGTGGGTAGGTGTGGGTAGGCAAGATTCAGACCCAATATATATCAAGCCTGTGAGTAGTACCTATACTTTCTCTAAAGCAACAGCTCACCATACAAGTATCCTAAGTAAAACTACTATTCAACCAGCTCACACATGTATGACTTCTTCTATTTAAAGTCCTAGGGAAAAACTACCTGCAAATTGCTATAAAACCACTGACCTGCTTAAAGACTGCCTTCAACAGCTGATTTCTCTCTTATTTGGGAAGTTCTGTAAGAGTAAATGTGCCTCTAGCCTGCTTAGACAATAATAAAAATATGGCACAGTAGTGTGCTACAGGTTCATCAAGAAATTAAAAAGACGTGGAGTACTTCTTACGGATAAAACCCTGACTAAACAACAGGACAGAAAGTGTCCTAGTATATCCCATCCATTTAAATGAACAGACAAGGCACTGATGAGTAGGGAACTGCTAGAGTCATTGCTAGACATGCTCTTTTTAAAAGTTTTTGTAGGAGACACTGCAGTCTGGATAGGAATGTGACATTGTTGCTGAGGACATAAAGTTATTCAATGAAACTAATATCCAAGAAAGGGAAGGAAAGAAAAGAAAAGAAATATTAGATGGATAATCTAAAGCAAGATAGCTTACATTCTGTATAAAATAATATGTGGAAGGCAAAAAGCAGAAAAAGACTGCTCACCTGGTAAGAAATGAAAAAGGGGATCTGAAAGAATTCATTCCAGATGTACTAGTGGTAAGCGAGCATTATGAGACAGAAGCAAGAATAGCTGGAATACAGAGATTAGGACACCAGCAATAGAACTAAGAAGTTATTATCTCTTTAAATAGACAATTGTATCTTCACTGTCTAGAATATTGTGTCATTCTTAAGACCTCCCTATCATAAAGACACAGGTTAGAGGTTGTTCTGAAGGGAATAGGCTTAAACTCAGCACTTCAAAAGCTGTAGCAATGATTATTCATGCTTCTTTGAAAAAATATTCTCCCCTTCCAGTTTTGATGCCTGATATTCATTATCATGGCAATAAACTGAAATGTGTGTCTAAGGTGCATGATCTTAGCATAGTCCTAGACGAACAGCTGGCACTTAAAGACCATATCTCAGCAGCTGTCAAATCATCCTGTTTCCATCTTGGGAACATCTCCTTGATCAAGTACTTTATTTCTCCCAATGACCTTCCCTCTGTGATTCATGTTTTGATTTTTTCTCCTCAGACTATCATAATTCATTACTTGCTGATCTTCCTGAATCTGAGCTGACGTACTTACAGCTTGTTCAAAATTCCACTGCAAATCTACTGTCTGGTGTTCCAAGGCATTATCACATTGCTCCATTTTTGTTCAGTTTACATCGCCTTCCTGTAAGATATCATATTATGTACAAGATTGTATTCATGGCCTTTTTCTTCAAACATCAGGCCACCATCCTTGAAGGGGCTTCTACATGCTCAAATTTCTTCTCATTCACTACATTTTGGTTCACAAAATCTTCTTACTATACTAATGCATAATCTAGATTTTTATGTCTGTCATTTATTCATTTATTCATTTACCAAGGACCTGTCCTATGGAATCATCTTCCAGAATGGATTTGGCAAATACACACAATTACAGGCTTTAAGAGTGCCATGCTTTTTGATGTTGCTTACTTATGGTTATGTATATTTGTTACATTGCTGTATTTGCTTAATTCCTTTTGATATGTGCAGTGCTTACATCGAGCACTTAAATAAACGTCAGCTAGAATAACAATAATTGTACACATTCTACACTGAAAATTATATAACATGAGACAAAACAGCTTTATATCTTGAGTCTTGAAGACAGAAAACAAAGGAAGAATGTGACAGAATGGTTTATGCAAATTAAATATATCCGCAAAATCCATATGAATACTCATTTTCAAAAAGGACATGTATAAGCACAACTGGATACTATTTGAAATTTCATGGTGACCGGTCGGTTTAAGACAGACACACTGATATATTATTTCACAAAAAGGTTGGCAACTCATTTGAAAATTCCTCTTGAAATGATGCTAAGGTCAAATATAGTAACAGAATTCCAGAAAATATGATGCAGTCATAAGGTAATTCTTATGAAGCTTTAAAAGAAAAAAGGGAAAACAGAAGCTGTTTCTTGAGGAGGATCTGCAGCTTATCTAGCAGTTAAGGAATTGCATGAACTGAACCAAAACATCCTCATCAGCATTACTTTTTATGTTTCTGTATATCAACTCCCTACTTATTCACATGCACAAACACACACACTCGTAAACACACATGCACACAAACACACACGTAAACACACATGCACACAAACACACACGTAGACAGACATGCACACAAACATACACACCTACTCATGCATGCACACGTGGATGCATGTATGCATATATAGAAATACACACACACACACACACGCACGCACGCACGCATGTACACACACACAGACACACACACACACACACACACACACACACACACACACACACACACAAACACACGGCTCCCTGCCTAGTGGTGAGATGCACAGGCCTGGTTTCTGCTATTCTTGTAACTAAAATAATGAAATCTGAGATCCCCACTTCTTGAAAAAATTATAAGCTGGTTTGAGCTGATCTTGAAGAGAAGGAGTTATACTGTTTTTGGTTTTGGTTTCCCTTGATAATGGTAAATTTTTGAGGATGGATGTCACTAAATAATGACTGGCATCTCATTTTCAGACTTACTATCCTAGAGAAATTATTAATAGAAACCTGTTGTTCTAGCAGCTTTTTAGGTTTATAAGAGCAATGTTTAAAATCTGCCCCTAATCCCCCAATTATTCGTGGCTCTCTCCAGAATTCTTACACTAACTCATTACAGCCAAGTGCGCCTCCAGGCATTTCAGCAGTTACCTCCTATTGTGCCTCTAGGCATCAAATATTACTTGTTCTTATTTTCACTGGTAATTCCAAAATCGTGCTACAAACAAGGTATCAGAATATTTTATCTTGAAGCATACATGATGGTAAACAACTGTATTGATATTTGACTTCTGTCAATGAGTATTTGTTAGAACTGTAAGGTGATAACTTCATTTTTAAAGGCTCAAGCCACTCACACTGGAAGTTAAAGGTACACACTCAAAAGAGCTGTACTGTAGGGAATGAGCTAAGAGGTTGAGAGGTATAGGAGGGGGTATCATGGTATGC
The DNA here is from genome assembly GCF_019279795.1 of Protopterus annectens. NCBI lineage: Eukaryota > Metazoa > Chordata > Ceratodontiformes > Protopteridae > Protopterus > Protopterus annectens. Next base: position 264,165,566 of record NC_056745.1, on the reverse strand, counting down.
AATATCACTACATGGGTATAATACATATGTGCAGGAAAGGGTGAAGAGTGTCTATGCCCATGCCAGAAGAGTGTATATTGGGGGGGTGAAGCCCTAGAGGAGCTTGCAAACTACTGCAGAATGGAAGGAAGGGAGACAGTGGCCATAGGCAAAAAACTTACATAGACTGCCTGTCTACCCATTCACTGACATGTGCAACTCATAGGTGTATTGATTTTGTCATGGACCACAGAAAGAGCCAGTAGATGGAAATGCTCACCAGCTAGGAGAATGAGGTATTTGTGCAGTCATCTGCATGCATGGCATGTGCATCTTTGGCAAAGGTGCCACAGGCAAGTGTATCAGGACTAGGTGTGGCAGGAAGTGGTATAGGATGTGTATGATGTCACTGGCCTAAATAAGTCCCCTGCAACAGGTGCAGTGAAGAGTAACTGATATAATATTTTGTACAGGGGACAATGCAATGACATTGCCAAGGGCATGCCCACCACAGGGGAGAAACTCTATAAGATGGATGAGTTCCTGTTATCCTTTTCTTTAACATTTATTGTGTTATCACTTAAGACATAGGCAAACATACATTATGTGAAAAAACTACCATGTTTACATGTTCATGGTTACAAACATATATGTCACATACATTCTTTTATACGATTATCCTCAATCCAGCAATACATTAGTTGCTCAATTCCTGCATTCCGTTAAACCTCACTCCTCCTTCAAAACATCATTCTGCAGATATTGTTCTCACAATTTCCATTTTTTTATGTAATTTGCTCCTGGCCTTTTATAAAGATCCCACTTCCAATTATTTTGTTTCTGTTACAATATTCAGTACTTCAAATACAGTTAGTTTAGACTTTCCATTTTCTAGTAATTGTATTTTTTGGCAGCTACCAGAATTAAACTTAACTTACTATGTCTAGGCAATTCAGAATTTGTATCCCAACTCAAAAATATAATTTCCTTAGTTACACCCATTTGTTCACCAAATATTTCTGACAGATGACTCTGCAGAGTATTTTTAGAATCTGCCAGCTCATTACACTCCCAAAACAAATGTTCCAAGTTACACATTTTCCCCAATCACATCTCTAACATTAGCCATCTACCTGAGGAAAGATACTTTGGAGACTGCTTGGGGTACAGAAATACCTATGTAAACTCTTTCAAGCAAAAAATATAAATCTTCAAGACTTTGTTGCATATTGGAAGTCATGCATACATCCTCCCATTCTTTCCTTGTGAATTATTTATCTAATCTCTCTTGCCCATCTTTTCAAACCTCCTCTGATTGTTTCCTACAGTTATCATGCAATATTTTATGTACTCTCCTAATTATCCATTTTTAACAGCAGCTTCTCTTCTATATTCAGCTAAAAACTCTACCAGAGAAGATCTTTCAATTAGAATTCCCCCATGCCTTTCCCTTTGCCTACACTCTGATATTAATCCTTGACAGGGAAAGCAGTCTTTAACCTGCTTTTCATATGTCTTCTTAGCGTCTTCCATTTCTATTACCATCTCTCTCTAATTATTTGCTCCCAATATCTTGACTCCTTTGCCAGTTTTCTCCAGTAAATTCTTGAGGCCTCTTGCCTTTTCTGTGTACCCCTAATAGCAGTCATCCCTATCAAGTTCCTGTTATCCTTGTATGGGGAAAGGAGTATACCCTCAAATGTAGAGGTGGCTTGTATGTGTGAGCTGGGCTAGCAGTGAAAGCCCAAGTGTCAGTAGGGGCTGTACTAGGTTAGTTCTACCCTCTAAACATCTGTAAGGTACAGTTCACTGCATGTGTGATGGGAATGATTTAACAAGGACTTTATGCATATCAGTCCTTTTTCAGATACCTGTGGGCTGCAATTGATTGCAACAACCCACACATCAAAGTATGTAGGTCTCCATATGCTATATGCATATAGAGTTGTCTACCACTATGCATGTCTCTGGAGGGGATATAAGCATATGTGGTAGTATCATGTGGTCATACTTTCACAAGGTCTGCTGGTTGAGAGGACCAGCACAGTGGGATAGCACATACCTGACATCAACAAGCTTCCTGTGGCTGATGATGATGGTGATGACATCATGTACAGGGTAGAATCCAATGATATAGTGGCACAGGCCACAAGACTACCATGGGAGGTGGGGTGATCCACATTACCAACACCACAAGCCACTGCAAAGGTACAGACTGAAACCGCAACATCACTGCTGCAATGTGGCCTTCCTGTAACTATGAGCCCCACCTGGCCTCCTGAAGAAACTCATCCCACACAGCCTTTGGCATTTGAAGTGCCTCTGATGTGTGTATACCCACTCTAGGAAACAAATGGGGGATTTGCAACACTGAGAATGTGGTATATTTGGCACAGTGTAAATTGTTTCTATAGCTGCAAGACTAACTATAAATTGAAAACTAGAGTTTTGAATCATCTGTCATCCATAAGTTTGAAAGATGAACGGAATGCCCTATGTCAACATATTATGATTTTTCCTGATCATGTTTTTTCTTTTATGGCCATACAAGTTATTAGAATGAACAAAAGAGGAGGTGATGTTGTGAATATCACTGAGTGTAATGAGTTAAAATGGATAATTGAGTTAGCAGCAGATTGTTCACCTGGTTTGAATACCTCTATTCCTTTAAAACCGGCCCTGAAAAAGAGGCGGTTATACATTAAATGTGATTGGCTGAACTGTTTTTAATTGGTGTTTTAAATCGTTTATATAATGATGTTTTGTGTTATGCATTAGTGTCTGAAGAAGGGTTTATCCCGAAAGCGCTACCATTTGTACTCATTTATATATTTTATTAAATTTGTGTTGGCCTGTTGGACTCTGCTTCTCATTTTGGTTTTTACCAGACTGAAGAAGAAGAAGATAATGGTTAGTTGCTTCTCTGGAGACATGATGCACCAAGTTACGCAGGCACTTGAGTGACTACACCTCAGGTACTAGCATTATTCTATCATAGCACATGTGGGTGCTAAGAACCTGGGACTTACTTCCCTGGACTATATGAAGAGAGACATTGTTAATGTCTCTGAATGTGTGTCTCAGGCAGGTATATGCCTTGCATTGAGCAGCTTCTACCTTCACCAAAGATGATTTCACAGTATGAACAAAAGGTGATTGACTTCAATAGTTGGCTTAGTTTCTGGTGTCTTTCCAGGGGATTCAATTTTTGTCAGCATAGGAGGACATGGTAACACATCATATTGCTTTGCAAAGGATGGTCTGTACATGTCTCCTCAGGCTTCCGAATATTAGCTAAAACTTTATCCACCACCCCTTAGAGACTTTTTTAGGCAATGCCAAACTGATAAACCTACCAACATAGCAAATAAATCCAAAAAAACTTAAAGGCTAGGAGTCTAAGCAGGAAACTCCACAACATACAAGCCCTCCTCACTCTGGACAATATAGACATATGAGCCATTACTGAGACATGGTGTAAATCAACTGAAAGTAGTCCTCCAGTGCAAGGCTTCGGCGCCTTCTACACATTTAGACCATCAGCTGCAGAGACAGGGACAAAAGATGGAGAAGTTGCAGTCTATATTAGCAACAAGCGTAACTCTACATTGGTTAAACAGGATAATGTCCTGGAATGTATCCATGTGCAAACCACCATAGATAAAGTCCCATAGCATATCTTATCAAGCTATAGATCACTGTCTATGTCCACAGAATCTCAAAACTTGTACCTAGACTTACTGGAGACACTCACCGTTAAACCAAATATTCTATTCATGAGAGACTTTAAGTACCCCTCTATAGACTGGCAAACATATATTGCCTCATACTTGCAGGCAGAACAATTCATGGACTTTATTAACATAAATACCCTTGAGCAGATAGTGCACATACCCACCAGGGTTCAGACATACTGGATTCCTGGTACTCAGCAACGGTTGAGAGCACTGCACCCCCAACCCCACCCCCAACACTGTCATGTCCTCACTAGGGAGATCAGACCACAAAGCTGTCTCCTTAAAAAATAAAAATCAACTTGGTAACCCCAGCAATTTGGAACTATTCCAAAACAAACTACATCCTATAAAAGGGTAGTTTGTCAAAGTTCAATGCCCATCCCAGCCCAGAATTCACAGCAACCTATGCAGAATATTTCACAGAGACCCTGTACAACCAAATAAATGGCCATATAAAGGCTGTGGTACCTACTAGAAGTAAGCCCAAAACAAGCTCTAGAAACAAACCACACTGGTGGAATCCTAGCCTTAATAGGTTATGTAACAAAAGGAAAAAAGTCATGGCTAAAATCAGGAAGAGTAACTCTCATAATGATAGGAGCTCTCTAATTAAACTAAACAGGAAACTAAGATGATTCATTAAGTCAATAAGGCCAATTACAAGGTCTAGATAGACTCACATAGGCTAAAAATGGGTCTATATCACCACATCGAATGGTGATAAGTTCAAACGCCCTTTGTTCTAACCTAAAAGTCCGAAAACCCCAAATAGCATACTCACAGAACAGCAATTTTTTTTCCCAGGGAAAAAAATCAGTGAGCCGTCTTCGAGGCTTTGCTATTTCCTCCACTGTAGTGCGATGTCTGCACCTTGACATGCATCAAATAATTTTGTCATGGAAATGATCAACAAAGACATAGGCAACTTTCAGACACTTGAGTCAATCCAGTTTGGCTTTGTCAAGGGAAGGTCATGCCTATTAAACCTGGTGGAGTTTTCTGAGAAGGTCACCAAGGCAATGGATGAGGGAAAAACAGTGCACACCACCTATATGGACCTGGCTAAGGTGTTTGATACAATACCTCACTCAGGTATAGTGAACAAATGCACAAAACTGGCATAAACCCCTACATAACTCATTGGATTGCCAGCTGGCTCACAGACAGGACCCATGAAGTCCAGACTGGTGATACCACCTCCGTTAAGAGACCAGTCATCAGCAGGTTACCTCAGGGCTCCATACTGGTAAAACTCCTATTTGGCATCTACTTCTCAGAGATAAAAGCTAACATCAAGGGCCTTTTGCTGACCAAGTTCACAGAAGACTGCAAATAGGGAACTATCATAGATTCCCCCCACGGCACAAATATCTTACAAGAGAGGTCTAACACAGACAAATAATGGATGTCAAAGTCAGACTAAATCTCAATGCCAAGAAATGCATTGCAATGCCTTTTGGGAAAACTGCCACCCAGGCTAATTATTCCATTGATAAGACACTCCTAAGAGTTTACTTGGTAATCAAGGATCTGGGAAAATATGTAGACATTAATCTGGCCTTTGACCAACATGTGGCCAAGGTAGTAAGAAAATCATTCTATGTCACCCAACCTATCAGTAATGGCATGGCATCCAGGTCCAAGTAAGTCATAGTATGTCTTTATTCAGCCTTTATAAGACCCATCATTGAATATAATGCCCCCTTCTGCATGTACCTCACCACACATGTGCTAAAGTTGGAATGCCCACAAAGGTTCCTTACCAGGAGAATCCAGTATATAAGCACATTGTCCTATATGGATTGCCTTAAAACCCTATTGCTATACTCAGTCTCCTACAGGTTATGTGAAAAACAGATACCATAAAAAACATAAAAAAACATAAAAAACATAAAAACGAAGAACCATTCTGATGTAAACAGCTTTTTCAAGCCTTCTTCAGATCCAAGTAAGTCAACAGGATTCAGTGTATAAAAATCAGTAGCATCCAATGAGGCAGACTTCACAAAGTGACGAGTATCAACCAATCAAATTGGTCCATTGGTACACACCTCCATATTGTTACGACAAACATTAGTCTAAAACTCTTTATTAGAAAATAATAAAATTCTTACATTCCTTTAGAAATTAAAATAATAAGACGCATATTAAGTCATTTTCTCAGAAGGAGCGCTTGTCCGTTTGTTTACATCAGAAGGGTTCTTCGTTTTTATGTTTTTTATGGTATCTACTCATTCTAATACTGTGGAACTCTAACCTAAGTTTTACTTGGCTTTTGCATTTGCGAAGCTATGTTTATACATCGTGAACTCAGCAAAGTAGAAGTTTACAACAGAAGTTTTCGTATGAAGCTGTATGTTTATTACATTGGATATTCAGTACGTTTTAAGTTACAGCCAAAGTTTTATTATCTGTGGTGCAATGCTCTTCTGTTTTTCACATTTGTTGCTATTTTGTTGAGCATTCTCTAGTGGAAGTCACTTCTCCTTTTGGATTCTCCTACAGGTTACTGAGAGGCGCTCTATGCCTGACATACAAGGCATCCTCAGATCCACCTCTGATGGGCATTTTGCACATCTGCAAAATGAACAGCATCAGAACTAGCAGATTCAAAGATATAGATTTTGCTTGTGACATAAAAAAGACATGTTGGTTAGACAGATACGTGTCTTGTAGGATCCCCATGCTCTGGAACTTGTTCCGCATTCAAATGAAGCAGAGTCCATCTCTAAACCAATTTAAACATATGGGAAGTTAGAAATTCACTCTGTGTCTCATCCTCATGTCTCTGATAGACAGAGGCAGACAGTAATGCCCAAACTAACATCCCCACCATCACCATATAACCTCTAGAAACTTCCAAACTATCATAGCTTGTTTTATAAAGGCCAGTGTATATACCTATGAAACTATGAGCCTATGAAACTATGACTGTTAAAATTCAAAACGAGTTTGCCTGGATGGGCAAGTAAGAGAGTTAGGAGACAGGTCTGGGACAGGTGAGTCCTCAAGCTACTCCTCACTGCCCAGTTAATAGAATAGCATAATGGCAGTATGCTGGGAGAGGCAATAGGATTAGGGTTATTGACTATTCACCATATAACTGAAGGCTCCCAGTGACACATCTCATTCCCACTATGGGATCCCTTGCTCCTCGGTGTTGCAAGTGTGTACCACAAAATCATTTCTCAGAGAAGTCAGGAGCCCACCTGGCACCAGGGTTATGTTGGGGTAGCCCTGTAGGAGCTACTGGGGGATCTGAGTGAATGTAGACATAGTAACCAAGAGAACATTTGGATGGTTAATAGTGGCCTGGGGGAGGGGGAAACAACTAAATTAAGTAAAAGAAGGGCAATAAGGTCCTGGCCCTGTGATATAGAAGAATGAAGCCCTGAATATGACCCAGATGACTTGAATTTGGTTATTGACTGAGCCACTGGAAGAGGTAGGGTGAAGGAGCATGAGAGCAAGTTGCTACTGCTGCTGGGTCACCCATACTTGTAAGAAGGAGGTGGCTGTGGCTTGCAGCCACCTCCTTCTTACAAGTATGAAAGAGGTGGCTGTGGCTTTTATCTTGTGTGATACCTGCTGTTAGCATTAGCTGTTATTCATATGGAGAATGTGTTTGCTAAGCATATGCTGCCCATGAGCAAGCAAGTAGGCAATAAAATTGAGCTTGGGGCAGGAGGCTCCAATGAGATGGGTAGGATACTCCATCACACTCCCTAATTTCTGACTTTAACTGTAGGAAGAATGAATATGTTGATCTGGAAACCCAGGTAGGAATGAATGAGTAATAGAACTCTTGGCAAGACTGGGGATGCCTGACCTCACCACTGACAGAACAAGTGGACCATCTATATAAAGTCAGTGCAGCAATCAGGTAGTTCTGGTGAAGGAACAAACACAAAAAGAGCAATATGCTACCAAAATTCATAGTATTGAGCCACGCAACTATGGTAAAACCCAAGAGATATGTTGAGACGATCTTCCTATTGCTCTGGTTGAAACCTACATGGATAACATATTTTAAAGCCTAAAAGTACTGTAGGATAAACTTTCCAGGATAGCTGGACACTTACAAACAGCTTAACTTCAGCTCTCCCAGTGTGAAAAAAGAATCTGAAACACAATGGCTAGAAACTTTTCATAAATTTAGTTACTGGCCATTAAGTACACTGACTGGTTGCCAGCAAAGAAGAAACTAGGAGAGCCTGAAAGAAAATCAACTAGAAAAGGTGAAGAAAAAACACTGACTGTAAAGAATCATGAAGCTCTTCAGCAAAAAGCAGTTCAAGCTCCAGCTTTGGTATAACATATAGCTTTCATTGATCTAGAGGACAAATAAGTCAAATGTGCTCAGACCTCATTAAAATAAACAAAATACTGATGGAGTATATCAACTCAAATAAAAAAGGTGGAAAATGGAAGAAGATTTAAACAGGTATTCAGATGAGCTGGTAAAAGTGCAAAAATCAGAGGTCATAATGAAGAAAAGGCTGGCTGAGTATGAGACTACTCAAGAAGAGATGTTTCAAAAAATGGTAGAATTAGAGGACAGAGCACATAGGGAAAATATGAGATCTTCTGCTGTACCAGAGAAACTAGAAGGAAAAAAAATATTAATTTTATGAAGGCACAAATAAGCAACTGGATTGGGATTCCACAACAGGAACTGTTAATAGAAAGGGCACACTGTTTGTATGCTACAAATCTGGCCATGAGAAAGCGGCCAAGACCTGTATTAGTAAAGATGCAAACCTACCAGCAGAAAGAGTTGATTCTGACAAAACTGTGGCAAAACAGCAAAGTATTAAAAGTCAGAGACATTGAAGTGTTTGTGGCAAATGACTATTCACAGTACACCAGGCAAAAAAGAAACAAATTTATTCCAGTAATCAGGGAATGTCAAGAAGCAAGTGTGAGATTCAAGCTGCTATATCCAGCTGTCTTTGTAATATTTTTCCCCTTGGAGGATCAACGTTATTTTTGATGCAGAACAGGCTAAGGAAGAAATGCAAATGTTTGTCCGCCAAAAAGTGAGCCATCAAGCAGAAGGGCACCCTGCTTCTCATTCTTCTGATAATAAAGCACATGGAGAGACTTTGCCAGTGTGTTACCTTTTCCACTGTTACAAAGGAAAATACTTGACAGACAGAGAAAAGAAGTTGGGAGATGGTGATGAACGGAAAGACCATCAACATGGAAATTACTGAATAAATGTAAGACTGCTAAGCATTAATTGCATTTGGAAAATACAGCTGTATAAGAACAAGTGGAAAGAGTGGACTTTGGTTGACTTTGTTAAATTTGTGGGGAACTGAAAAGCAATTGCCTCACTTCATATCATTAATGTTTGGAAGGACACTGAGAGGAGGGGAAGAAGAATGAAAAAGGTAACTAAGTAAAACACTTTCTGTTCTTGACAGTGTTTCTCTGAAACTTTTCATAATGTAAATTGCATGTTTTATAGTAAAGTGTTTTTAGTACTCTTGTATGTGATAAAGATACTAAAGTAAGACAGATGCCTTTTTTTCTTTTTTTTTCTTCTTTTTTGTATTAAGTAATGTATGAATTACAATGCAAAAAGAGAAGAAAATCTACACAACAGCAGCATGCTTAAGTTAATAGGCTCTACCCATAGGTTGTTGAGGTAGGGTATGGGGTGCAAAACTACACAGATCATAATACATGTGGAATTGAGATGTTTTCACTTACTTTTGCATAGATGAGTGTCTGGATTAAGACCTTTGGCCTAGTCTAATAACAAACTTTAAGTGGAAATGAGTAACTATGAGAATACTCAATATAATGAAGAGTTTTACTTTAGCAGTAAATGTTTCAGCTTGTCTTTCAGGTTGCAGCAAAAAATTAGTTGTTTTCTCTTATGTTTCCATGCAGACAAGCTAATAATAGGGCAGTAAAGCCAGTGAACTGGTTTTGTCAAGGCTAAAAGTTAATGTTTTCTGAAAGTATGAAAGTTGTTTTCACATCTGGGAGAGGAATAAAGATAAAAAAAGAATACACACCAATTAGTGTAAGTATAAGCAGAGGCATTAACATGCATCTTAGCATGGATACCTTTAGTTTCAGGTTAATTAAGGTCTGTGCTACCAGATGTCTATTTGGGATAAATGCTCCTATTAGGAGGGTTACGTTTCATTATTTGAAGATCTAGATAATTGTGTGTGTTTATATTAAGTTAACAGGATATAGGGGTGTTCTGGGGTGTTTTTTGAGGGTTTTTATAAAAAGAAATGTCTTGTAAAATGTGACATAGGTTCCAATGTTGATGATAAGAAAAAATGTATAAAGGATTAAACTGCCAAACACTAGTGGGTGCCATGTATCACAAAAGTTGTAAATAGAAATTTAAAAAAGCTACCAGGCATAATAAATGGGAATAATGACTTTTTACCATAATAAAAACACTTTCCATATTATCTTGGAAGGTGCAGGGTCTCACAGGTATAGACAAAAAGGAAATAATATGTAATATTTAAGTGTAAGAAATTCAGACTGAAAATAATGCTACAGGAGACATTTTTGGAAATAACTGAGCATGTGAATTTGATAAAGAAAGGATTTCATGATGGATATTCAGTAGAATATCAGAGACAAAGAGGAGGGAAGTACAGAGATTGATTGCTAGAGGAGCTCCAATAGTGATAGAAGAGGAAAAAAGATAATAATGGCAGATTTGTGGTAGTAAGGGATTACTGGCAAGGATGAGGATTATGCTGGCATATATTTAATTTACACCTAAAACTGTTATTATACAGCTTAAAAAATTAGAGAAATAATCATCTTTCAGCAGGGAATATTCTTTATAGGTGGGGACTGGAATTTGATTTGCAGCAATGATTATGTATCTGGGGGGGGCTAAAAAGGAAAATATACTAAAAGAGGATAGATTGTTGAAGAAATTTATGAAAATATTGTATAAAAGAAATGAATTCAGTAGTAGCCACTCAATAAAATTACATATTATTCCCCAACATACAATAATGGGGCTAGATAGAAATTATATTTCGCAGGAATATCTGCATTTACTTGAGAACTTTGACACATATCCAATAATTATTTCAGACCTTGCACCAATAATTACTAAGATAAAAATATGGTGTAATTAAGTAAATATAAGACACTAGCACTCTCTCACCTACCTGTTAAAAAGAGAAGAATTTAAGGAATGGGTTGTGGAAATTATTTGGGAATTATTAGGTAACATAGAAAGTACTCCAGAAGTTATAGCTAGTGAGTAAGATAAAATGAAAGTGAAGTTTAAAAATAGGGTAGAAATAAAAGAAAAAAAAATCTAGTTAAGAAGTAACAATAATTGTTGAGAGCAGCTGACAAAAGTTAAAGTATTACACATACTTTTCAGCTTCTTAGATCCAGAAATCCAAAGTCTAAAATAATTGGAGACAAAGGCCCAAAATAGGGACAGATTTTAAATATTGCTCCTATAAACTTAGAAAGTTGCTAGAATAACAAGATTTCTGTAAGTATGCATTTTGTGAAGGATATGAAATTTGCAACTCAAATATAAAGACATGCAATAAGTGAACTGGACACTCTAAATTGGCCATAGGTGAGAGTGGGTGTGCGAGTGAGTGATACAAATTAACTACTATGGCAGGGCTAGCCACCCAGTGATGATTGTCACTGCCGAAGTGACACCCCAACGCCATGTGCAAAATGGGAAAAGGGGTTGAGGATGGATAGATGGATTTAAAGATTTCATTCCTCAGTGATTTGCCAGAAAACCACAATTTTCTATGAGGAACAAACAAAAATGTGAGTAACAATTAATATCCAAAGGGAAGCAGAGTGTAAGAAAATACTGCTGTTTCTGGGTCTCTATGCACAGAAAGCATTCAACAGAGTAAGCTGGGAGTTTATGAGTAGGGCAATGGGAATATTTTCATTTCCTGATACAATAATAAGGTTAATTAGAAGAATATTTGAGGGATTGCAGGCACAATTCAAGGGGGGGTCCTCTCTAAGTTGTGTTTAAACAGAGGAATCAAGTAGGGATGTCCTCTTTTGCCCTTTGATATTTGTATTATATTTAGAGCCATTGGCAAAGAAAATAAAGGACACAGAAATTTGAGGATACAATTGGTATAGTATTCAAGAAACATTGGCTTTATTTGAGGATGATAATATTTTATACCTGATGGAACCATAAAAGGATATCTTGGTGTTGTGAAATATTCTGAGGCAGTTCCTGTATTTTTTTTTTCAGGCTATAAAATTAATGAAGATACAACAAAGGCTTTAGCTATAAACTATGTACCCACATGAGTTAGTTCAGCAATATCCATATTTATGGGGGCATGATAAGTTTTTAGGAGTGTGGGTTAAAAAGAATTATGTTAAGGCAAATGGGGATATTTGGGAAGAGACTAAATAAATGATAATACAAAAAAAGGAAAAACTAGAAGCTCTTGCCTATGGATATGAAATGTAATATACAAGCAGTAAAATGTTTTTAGTCCCTTTCATTTTATACACAGGTCAGGCATATTTTTATTATCCATAGTAGAAGCTAGGGATTCCAATTAATAAAGAGTTGAAGGATTTTTTTCTGGGAAGAGAAGAGGGCAAGAGTCAAGTGGAATAAGTCAATGCTCCCAGTAGAACAAGGCAGTTTAGGATTATCTAATTTGAAGGGGTATTTTAGAGATACACAGTTAAGGATCTCATACATAACATAAACAGAAAGTTACAATTCAAAGTGAAAAGGATCAAAAGTGAAGCAGTGAGCGTAATTCAAGAGGTAAGGAAAGAGTGGGATTTTGGACACAGACCCTCAAGGAGAATAACAACAGTCACACAGAATATTATATTTATAAAGTAGAAGAAAATACACTAAGACCTAAGCCAAAACAGGAATGGAGAAAGGAGATTCTGCCAATAGGGATGACTGTAATTAGGGGTACATAAGATAGACAAGTTGGGGCTGGAATTTACTTGAGTAAGCTAGCAAAGGAACCAATGTATTTGGTACAAATAATTAGAAAGGGAAAGGTAATAAAATTTGAAGATGCCAAGAAAACATTTGGATTGTAGGCTAGTGATTTCCTTCCCTATCTGGGATTGCTATCAGAGTACAGACAAAGAGAAAAGGATGGGGACATTTGAAATTAAATACCTGCACTGGTTGAGTTTTTAGTTGACTCTAGAACAGAAGCTGCTGTTAAAAAATAAAAATTTTAGTAGGGCATATAAAATATTGCACAACAGCTATAGGAATCAATCAGAGGAGGTCAGGAAAGATTGAGAAGAGAAATTAGATAAGCATTTCACAAAGAAACAATGGGAGGACATATGTTTGGCTCCCAAATATGCAATAAAGTTTAGAAGATTCAGGGGTTTTGCCTGGAAGTGTTTGCATAGATATTTTTATATTTTAAGCAGACTCCAAAGAAATTTTCCTCAGGTAGATGGCAAATGTTGGAGGTATAATGAGGAAGAAGGAGGTGCATGGAGGCATATGTTCTTAGACTAATGAGTTGGCAAACTTTAAAAATTCCCTACAGACTACTCTGTCAGGAATACTGGGCAAGCAAATTAATGTAACTAGGGAAATGTTTTCACCTGGGATATAGGATCTGAAGAGCATACACCTAATAAGGCCTCATTAAGTTTAATTCTGGTGGCTGCCAAGAAAAGCAATTACTAGAAAATGAAACTCAAAGTCTAAAGCAAATGTACTTTAAGTAATAAATATTGTAATAGATATAAAAGAACGGGAAGTGGGATCTTTAGAAGAGGGTAGGTATAAAGTACATAGAAAAAAATGGAAAATGTGGAACAATACATGCAGAAAAATGTTTTTGGAGGAGGAATTAGGTTTAAAAGAAGACAAAAATTAAACAATTTATGTAAATCTGCTTTGATTATATGGTATAGAACAATATATGCGATGTACAATGTTTGTAAATGTGAACTTACTAATATGGTTTGAATACTTTTACATAAGTGTGAGCTTGCCTATGTCACAACTGATAATTCAATAAAGGTGTTTAAAAAAACATTACTGATGGATCAAAGGGTTATCCTGATGGTGTGGAGAGTTGTAAGGGGCATGATAAAACAAGTGATATAAATCAAGCTTAATAGCTTACTTAAAAAAGTCAGAAGGCCCTAATTCACTGTTTCTGAATCATATGTATATATTCATTTTGTTTTTAAATTATGTTAAATTATCTCTTTTATATATCTATTTGAACTTATTTCATAATCAGTGAGGTTGTTGAATAGGAAAATGTCCCTCTTGTTGTTTACTTTAACATTTATTTTTAGAAGTAGGCTACCAGTACTAGTGTTTACTAAATGGGAGTCATAGTTAGGAATTAAAAAGAGGACAGGATCAGGTTTAACCCTGCAGGCCATTTATATGTATTCTCTGAGTAATCTGTATGACATAGTGCAGTAACAGAAATTCTAGTTTGCACTCCTAAAGAAGTTCTTTAAGCTTTATAATTATTTTTGTTAAATAACTTTGAATTATATTTTTATACACACACACACACACACATATATATATATATATATATATATTTTTTTTTTTTGCCTGAGACATAAACTGAGCATGCTGTAGAGACTAATACGTGTCTCAAAGGATACCTGCACTGTGGAAAAAGCTTGCCATCCATGTGAAGCAGTGTGATAAGTTTCATTAAAATAGGATCAGAAAGAAGTACTGTATTTTATTGTTTGCTTTACTAAAAGGATATCAGCATTTGATCAGAACTTCAAATTTTTCTCATCTCTGCATGCTTTACTCCAAATGCCTTTTTATTACCTTTGATGCATTATAATCAAAGTTTTTTTTTCTTACTGAGATTAACGTAAAGGTTCTTTCAACATCACGCATTACGCTGATGTATAAACATTTTAACATCTATAGTTTTAAGCAGAGTTTAAGCTACATCATTACTAATGCTATTTAGCTACATCTACATTTATTCATGACTGCCTGAAGTAGTTATTAAACTCTGTATTTCCCTGCTAGGAGCCAAAAGGATAAAAGGGTCCACGGCACATTCGAGTTGCATACAAACTGCTACTTAAAAAATGTTGTATCAAACCCTCAACATTGGTACCAGCATTTTTTTTATTTGGTTTTGTTCTGTATGGTGTGGGACTGATTATCAGCCTCTGAAATACTTGCAAGTATTACATTTAAATTTTGTTAAAAAAAAGGCATATAAATCTAAGTGAACCATCTATCAAGGTTTGAAGCTTCAGATGGGTGTGGTTGATTTCTTCAAAAACCTCGGTAACTTCTTAGCTAAATGCAAACCTCTGCATTAATTTCATTAAATTAACCAAGCAAAAGTCATAGCTTTTTATTAATCAAACTTTCTGTTAAATGGCCACTAGTTGTGTGACCACTAAATAAATGGAGTCAGCGGTTCAGCAGGTACCATGAGTTCTATCCTGATGCAAACTGCTTTGGAATCTGTGTTCAAGTACTGATAAAGTTATATGTCATAAGTAGGGTACTGGCCTGATGGGACACTAAAATCTGGTCACATAGTTCAAGTGGATGCAAAAACCATCAGTGGAACTTACGGAAATGAGTAGGTGGTCTTTATTAATAATCCAACATATATTCAAGTAAAACAAACATATTACATGTACACAAATGTTTTGGATATCACAGAAATGATTCATCTAAAAAATAACTAATATGGAATATAAAGTCTAACAATTGTAACTGTTAAGCAATACTTTTCAATGAACCATTAGATTATTCAGCTGCCCTGGCCAAATTACTCCTAGATAGAATGTCTGCAATCTTAGGTCTTCCCTGAAAATAGGCTATAACTAACCACTAACCCAGTGAAAAGTGATTAATATAATAAGACTTTATCCTGAAAGTGTCACAAAATTGTTGCTAGACAAAAAGTTTTTAATATGACTTACTTCAGTTATAAGCAGTTATCTAAAGATTCGCCCTCCTGACCAAATCACACCAACTATGGGTAAATCCAGCATTACCCACATCCAGGCATGGGTTATTGCTATAATAGTTAATGATTCCAAAGTATGTAAAGTTCCAGAATGTAATTTGGTAAAAATGCTTTTCTTAGTTTGGCCCAAATAGGGAATATCCCGTGCAAAGAGGAACAGGTGATAACCCTAGACCAAATATACCAATCAAACTGTTAGCCAAAATAAAAGGTAACACAGAATGGTTTGAAAAAATTGAGAAACAAAGCCTTTCCTTGTCAAACCATATTATTCTGGATGTGTTTTACTTACCTTCTAAGTGCACTGGTCAAAATATGATTTCAGCCTCAAACTTGTGCACAGTATGTGGTTGAGATAGCAAGATAAAGAACAGAACTGCTTGTAACTGAAATAATTCATTTCTACAGATTAAGTTTGATCTGGATTGATATTTTGAAACTGTTCTCACTGAATAGCTTTTTGTTAGAACTAAATTGAAATAAACAGTTTTCAGTGGAAAAAAAAGTAAAAAATGGTATTCAGTGTGAATCTGAAAAACATATTTTTTTGTGGGAGGAAAGTTCCCCATATCCATCATGCTGGAGGCTGTACCTCCTGCACTCCCTCATACAGAGCTGGACCTGGTACTAGGCAACATAGGCAGTCACCTAGGGCCCACTAGTTAGAAAGGAGGGCCTAATGGCCGGGGGACTGACACAAAAACTTAAAACTGACATTTCTTATTTAAGAACATACTCTAAATTCTTTACATTTATATTCTTTAAAGACACATGCAGAGTACATCCTTAGTAGCGTCTGTACGTGCGTCTTCAGTACAATGCAAGAACAGTTAAACTGAAATGGAGCATGTGCAAACAGCATGGATGCTATTGCTGCCATCAATCATTCCATTGTGGGACAAACATGTCATTCCTGAAATACAGGTCAGTGTAGAAAGAGGTGTGTGTGTGTGTGTGTGTGTGTGTGTGTGTGTGTGTGTGTGTGTGTGTGTGTGTGTGTGTGTGTGTGTGTGTGTGTGTGTGTATGTGAATATAAGTTAATGTAGAGAGAGGTGTGTGCATAAATGTAGGTTAGTGTAGTGAGAGGTGTTTGTGTTTGAATATACGTTAGTGTAGAGAGATGCGTGTGTATGAATCTAGGCTAGTGTAGAGACAGGTGTGTGTGTGAAATAGGTTAATGTAGAGAGAGAGGTGTGTGTATGTGAATAAAGGGTAGTGCAGATAAAAACAGGTGTATGTGTGTGTGAAATGCCACAGATAGAAATGGCAGGTTGGTTAACTCATTCAGGCTCAAACACTGTAATTTCAATACAGGACCCAAGAGCCTGAATCCTATACACCAACTGCCAAACTGTCATCAGCAAGAACTGTTGTGTTTTAGTGCATTTTCAAAGAAAGTTGATTTTCTGTGTATTTCCAAGGACTCTTGAGTTTCTGTGCATTTTCAAGGAATGTTGAGTTTCAAGAAAAAAGAAGTTTACTGCTGTTCATGCCAAGTCTGTTTTCAATGTGTAACTGCTTTGTTTAGCAAATGGCGATCATCAGTGTTTGTACTATAAATTTTAGAAGCTGTGTTAGTAGCACAACAGGGAGCAAACTTGCTTTTGGTGCAGTAATCTGTGTATTCTACTCCCACATCATGTACATAGAGTGCTGATATTGCAGTGCCTCCTTTAAAGGGAGATCAAGGTGCTGCATTCCTGAGTGTGTCCTCCTCTGGATGAGATGCTTAGTAACTATGAACCTGTTACCAGTGTGGCAGCCATTCCCTATTGTGATATTACCATCTTATCAATTTTTTTAAATGTAACATGGTCAGTTTATTCATCAAGGGCAGCAGGCATTGAATTTGTGCATGAAACACTGAAAAGTAAAGTTGATTGCCAGCAGTAACCTCTTCATTAGTTATAGATCTGTTTAATGTGGAATTATTTTTCACCTCTGCAGAGATTGTGTATATGGACTGACATTGGAGGACTGGAATGATAAATGTTTGAGTGGCCTAATGGGTATTTTTGCTCTTATTTGTTGATATGTCTTGTTCTATTGCTTACTGAAAAATGTTGAAACCTACAAATTTCAAACACACTCTAACAAGTGATGCTGTATTTTACAAGGAATATAATTTAATACAATCAGGATGGTACATCAAAGAACACGTTTAGGACTGGATAGCACTAAAAGACAATAGGCCAAGAGCAATGTAGGTGAAATACTTGAAGCCAGTGATGATAACTCTGTCCTGCAGCTATACAGTGTAAAGCTTACAAGACTGATAGGCGCTGATCATAGTTCCATGTAGTCATGCACAGTTGCCATATGTTCTTAAGGCCAAAATCACCAAACCAGCACACATAAAACAATGACCAGCCAGAATCTTTTGAAGTTAAATAATGACATTCTTTACTTAAAAGTTATTAAAATAAGGCATTGTACTTTGAAATTAAAATACATGCTATTACACAATTTCAAAGAAGATCACCAAATATAAGGCATGAACAGATAGATGGCAACTAGAATACACACTATCATACATTTGATTTTGTTACTACCAAAATCTGAAGGTTGACTGCACTCTATCCACCACTGACTTTTAAAAGCATGTAACAGTTATAGAAAACTCACAGCCAATATGTTTTAGACATGAGCTCTCAATCCAAAAGATCCACTTCACTTTTCAGAAGTAAGGTAACTGAACTACAAAAAGTTGCCCTTTGAAATGAAATTGTTCATATAATAAAACATCAAAAGGATGTCTAGAAATAAATTACTTTTGGCAGTTAGTCTTTTATGGGATATTTCTTTTGCATTTAGCAAAGCATTTTAATTTCTTTCATTCTTTTTGAAATTACATTTGGTCTGGATTCCAAAAAATGTTGGGCAAGGAGTGACACGCTATACTAAGCAACTACTCAATGTCTAAATCAGTGTAAGATAAGAGGAACTGCCAGAGCCCTTTACTCAATTCTAGAGACCTCACTACACCTATTGAAGCCAGTGTTGTACGTTAGTGAATGGTGTGGTTCACCAATGTACAAGGCTAAGTTAGTGAATTGAAGTCAATGGGATATGTCAGCAAAGCACCTTCTTCCCCTTTATATGGCTTCATATACTGCTTGTTGTACCTATGCAGAAGCCAGACTGCCTACAATGTTTAGCTCCACTTAGAATTGAAACTCAACTGCAGATGTTGGGAGTCCAAGGGATCTTGAGTCCATGTGCATTTGCAGTTGTTTATACTGTGAGCCATACCATGAACTCTTTTGGGGAAGGCTTCCATCACTATATAGCTGAAAATAGATGTACTTTCCTGGTGACCTGATGGCCTTCCATGCCCACAGCTCTTCTTGAATAGGGTGAATGCCGGCATGATGGCCATGCTGACTATCCTACCCTCATCCACCAGTCTGCCCTACAGGTGAAGCTGTTGCACAGGATGGGCTTATGGCCATGCAGCTCTGCCTATTATGTCAGATGTCTGCCTGCAGAAATATAGGTGGTGCTGTTGATCCTGAGAACATTGGCCATAACTGGCATCCCTGCTGAGTCCTCGGGCAACTTTGGCTCTAGTGCAAAACTGGTGATGAGATTCATTAAGACAGAATGGTAAAGATTCTTATTACCTTGTGTAATTGTACTAATACTCTTCCCATTCAAAACACGAGAGACCATTCATTCTTGCTACTCCAATGTTTTAGAATCCATCTCTTTTAATGTAAGCATTATGTTTACAGAATCACTCTGTTCTACGGGAGGTTTTAGTCTAAATAGGGTAACAAAGATTTACACAGGAAATAATGTCTAGAAGCATATTGTGTTTCACTTTCCAAGGCTCTCTGCATTTCCATTTAGCAGTCTAATGTGTGTAGTCTCTATACACACATACATTAGACTACACACATTAGACTGCTAGATGTGTGTAGTCTCTATACTGTGCTTAGATCTATATCCAGACTAGCATGCATCTCTTAAATCATAGAATATTAGTAAAAAGTACAGCTATGCGTAACGCACCTTTTCCCCTTCTCAGTAGCTTTACCAATAGCGAAGAGGGTAGAGACAATGTAACAGTTGTCCAGAAGAGTTGCATTCAACATTTTTTTTCATTTTTTGAGAAATGAGGTAGTCAAAGCATTCCTTTAAGTGTATGAAAATATCCATGTTCTCACGGAGAATCAATCGCATGGAGAATAACTTGTCCTATTGAAATGAGACAAGTTTTAAGTATTTCATGGGGTCAGGATCCAAGTTATAGTTCAAGTGTATAGTTGAAACAATGTTTAATGAGGATAACACTGACATCACCGGATGGAGAGCTGTATTCAGAGACGCCCTGCATAGACTATGGACAGATGGCATCTCAGCTCCAATACTGGCAGCCAAATCATTCATGGATGGATTATGTGGCTGTCAGTGCTCATTTAGTGTGCCATTGATTGACAGGTATGGCATAAGAAGCAGCGGTTCAGTATTGTCATCATTGTACTGATTGCCACAAACAATAACAAATTAATTGGGGTGGATTAGCAGCAAGGCAAGCCACACAACAGTTTATATACCCAACATCTGAACAGAGGTGTATGTGGCCATGTATATAGTGAAAGCTGCAAAGTCAGAGTCAGTGCACCTTGTACTGGACAGTCTGGGCTTATCAGACTGAAGAACACACAGCAAGGTAACCTGTCAAGCCTAGAGATATAGTTGCCCAGTCTGTGATCATCAGAAGGGGTGTGCACTATGGCTGCATGTGCAAACTGAAGGTAGCATAGCACATGCACTAGTTCTGGGGTCAGAATAATTTGTGCACCCTAACTGTAAATTGTACAAAATGTACCTAATAAACACATGGCTGCACCGTTTTGAAGGGTATGGCTGAACAGTGTATAAGTGTGCATAATACACACAGACACAGGCACAGACACACACACACACACACACACACACACACACACACACACACACACACACACACACACACACACACACACACACACACACACACACACACACACACACAGAGTGAGTGGCTGTTTGTGTGTGTGTGTCCATGTGTCTATCTGTATGTATGCCTGCATCTATAAATATCTATATATATTTACTGTATACTACTATATTTTTCTGTATATATGTGAGATATGGGGGATGTATGAGTTAATATAAGATATTCTGCTGACACTTGGCATGTTACAGCCTGTAAGAATAAATGAACAAACTGACACATAGTTTTTACCTGAGGAAAGGGTGCCTCCCTTCATGCAACCCACACAAGACACTGTACTGCTGTACCTCCTCAATTAACTTCATTTAAAATTGTCAGTGAAATTTCCATCTGGTCTACCAATATGGACTGTATGGATTTTGATGAACCAGGAAGTGACAGAGTTTGTAGTACCAAACCTGTAGGTGAAGCAGCTTGTGAATGGCTTGCTGCTGATGCAGCATTGCTGGTTGCTCATCATGTGATCACTACTGTTGAAGCATGGGGGCATTTACTTTGAAGAAGTCTTATATTGTTTAGACGAAGAGTTCAGTCATGTATTATTTTATTCTAACATTCATTAGTTAATAAAGTTTCTGATTTGGGAATGCTGGCCAGTTCCAGTTTTGTGTTTTTTGGGTTAAGTTTCACGGTTTTGTTTTGGGTTTTTTTTATTCTTTAAAGTGTGCTGATGCCTCTTCCAGAACAGTTGCAAGTGGAACTGTTATGTGGAGATTTGTATGTTTATGTTCTCAAAATTTACCTGAGGACGTTAAAGCTGAAATTTTGAATTCTCTCATTGATAGTGAGGTTGCCTTTGGACCATCTGCTGCTGAGGGCCAGAAAAAATGTGATGAGGGAGTAAAACTGATTCAAGGGGTGAAAAAATGTGATGAGGGAGTGAAACTGATTCAAGGGGTGAAAAAATGTGATGAGGGAGTGAAACTGATTCAAGGGGTGAAAAAATGTGATGAGGGAGTGAAACTGATTCAAGGGGTGAAAAAATGTGATGAGGGAGTGAAACTGATTCAAGGGGTGAAAAAATGTGATGATGGAGTGAAACTGATTCAAGGGGTGAAAAAATGTGATGAGGGAGTAAAACTGATTCAAGGGGTGGCTCATTTTTGTTCAGCCATCCTTCTCTAAGTTTGTTAAATGTTTCATACCTAACTCAGGATTGTCCTACAAAAAGTAAAACAAGAAGACTCAGCAAACATCTGGCAAGCAGACATTCAATAAACAACTGCAAGGAGGCTCCAAAAAGAAGGGGAGAGCTTGCCAGAAACCAGGACAGTCCAACAAGTCTGAATGGTTATCTATAAATTGTAATCCTCCCTTTCCACCCTGGCAAGCCTTTAAATCTTCCACAAAATCTGGCTCTCCAATTATCTCTTAGGCAACAGATAGTATCAAACAAATGGGTTCTGAGGATGATCCATCTGGAATAGAGATGGCAGAGAAATCCTCCATTCATAGACGGTAACATAATAGATTCATAGAAAATTAAGATAACATAGCCTCAGAACAGTTAGGCTGTTGTGCACAAGGCAGGTACCAGGGAGGCAGATGATGCATAACTCTTTTGCAGATCAGCAACTCAGCATGAGTGACAGCACTAACAGAATTTTAATTCAGCCATGCTGTGCACCAGAGCTGGGATATGAAACAGTGCTGTAATGCAGTTATCAATCTCTATAAACCTGACAGAAACTGATATGCTGCAACTGTAGCAGAGGTACCAGAAAGTACAGTTGTTAAAGTAAACTTACCATAACAGTAGATGCACAAATGATCACTGCTGCAGTACCCTAAGTTATATAGGTTATATCCTGCATAAGATATAATAGCCAGACAGTATTGATGTGCCCAAATTGTTGATAGCCTGAATTTGCAGCGGGGAAAATCAGCAATCTGGGTGCCAAGCCCTTCAGAGCTTTCATGACAACTGTAAGAAGAAGGCTAAAGCCCTGAAAGAGGACAATGTTAGATAAGCTAAATTCAATGTCCACAGATGAACAACAAAAAAATAATGGAAAATAAGGAGGAAGGAGGGAAGAAGCGACTACTGCATCAGTGATCATTAAAATATTCATTGTTATGGTAAATTTACTTAAACAAGTGTGCTGTGTTCATCATTTGATCACTGCTGTAATAGCCTTAACTATATGGGTAGAATATCATAGTTTAAGAGGTCAGGGAGGAGGAAGAAAGTAGATTCAGAAGTCCTTGGAGAATGATCCTAGCAAAACCTGCTCTAGATCTGGAAAGGAACCTAGTTTGTAGTGATTTGCAAAATTACATACAGGGGACCAAGTTTCTCCTTTTGGAATACTTCAAGAGCCCACCCATTTCCAAAAAGCCACTGATGAAGCCAAAGCACTACTAGAATGTGCCTCGACCCTACCTGGAATTAACTTGTAATGATGGGAATTGTGATGATGTGAGGTATTGCAGCTATACCAGGAGAAGTAGGGTAGCGGCTGTATAACATATGCCAGCACACATAGCCGGAATTTTGTCATTTGTATATTAAATTGATTTGTACAGATGCTTGCATTGAAAAATGTATTTGTAAAGCTGCTTTTATTAAAACTGTACTAACAGTGTGCCCTGCTGGGCAGAAAAAGAAATATACATGTATTATTGTTTCTGTTTAAATGTATATGTTTTAACAGAGGATACTGGAAGAAAAGAGGTTAATCTCAAACTTTGAAAATATTTTGAAATTAAATTACCTGGCTTAGGCCTTAAAGATTGTATCTTACAGATCTCATTGCAGCCAGAGACAAAAAGTATGTACTAGGAAGTTTCCTGCATTGTCTTTGGGGTAAACTAATTGCTACTCTGGAAGGGTGCAGGTTTGAAATTGTTTTATGACTTCCAGGAGCTGCAGCAGATCTTAGCAAGGCTCTGTGTGTGTGTATTATTGACACCTATGTGCTAAATCCTGACAGCTTCTAGCCAAGGGGGAAGCATGAGAACCAGAAGTCAGATGATCAGATGTATGTGATGTTATTCCATAATCTAGGACAAAAATTATATTTTAATACTAGGTGAGACTAAAGTCTCAGGGCAGTCTGTTTCTGGAACCTGACAAGGAAGGAGCCCTTACCTGCTTCATCTTGCCTTGCTCTAGTAAGTAATCAGGGAATAATAATTCTTTAGGTCAGTCAGGAAAATATATTGAGATTCATTAAGTATTGTTTTTCTGTAACTGAGTGAACCTGTGCATCTGTGTTATTTTTAAAATTTCCTGTCATTGAAACGCTGGTGTTTATTGTAAATAGATATTTAGTATTTTCATGTTCTTTTATTTTTTATTATTTAATATATTTAAACTTTCATTGTTTTGTGACTGATCCTTTAAAGAATATTTTAGCCTTTGATAGTGCTTATATTTATTTGGTGGCACTGCAGCCACTCCTGAAAGTCTTGCTGTTTAGTCAACATTAACATTTGTATTAATATTAATTTCACTCAGTATAACTGGGTACCCTTGCAAGACCCTTAGAGTAGTTGGCTTTGGAGTGTCTGGTGGAGGTTTAACTACCTTATAGTCTGGGCAGAAGGAGGCATAGCTAGTAAAATCTGTGTGTGTGCATGTGTGTGTGTGTGTGTGTGTGTGTGTGTGTGTGTGTGTGTGTGTGTGTGTGTGTGTGTGTGTGTGTGTGTGTGTGTGAAAATCAAATCTCAAAGAGTGTGTTATGTTAGCTGTTTGGAGCAAGGGTGCGAAACACTGGTTTCACAGAGATAGTGGTGGAGAGCTTGGCTTGGACACTCAGCTGAGGTCTCAACTCTATGGCTGTGCCAGTGGGGAGTCTTATTGGGGACCTGGAGGGAGACAGAGAAAACCAGAGTGTGTTTCCTGTGTGGTCTTAAGGGAAATTGTTTTTGATGCAGAGAGCTGTATCTGGAAATACTGGGTGTATCCATTTTTGTCCCAAGTGAACATCCCTCTCCAATGTCAGTGGTGGGCCCTGGCCCAGAGTGAGGATGTCACAGGAATAACAAAAAGAGATAGCATGGAACAACCATTTGGAGATTGTCTTCTTTGACACAGGTTGTCTTGTTTTTCATACCTTCATTAGGAATGAGTAACTGATTAGAATTTCTGAAGGTTTTAGTTTTGTCAAGTTAGTACCTGATTTGTCTGTGAGCATCCAAAATAGGAAGAATCCTGTCTCCATCATATTTATGTTCTGGAAAGAAGACAGGGAGATGGATAGCTTGGTTCAAAGTAAACTCAGAAACCAGTATAGGCATAAATGAGAGATTAGTCCTCAAAGAAACTATGTTTTTGTGGAAAATTAGATAAGGTTGACCCTCCATAAAAGCTTACAACTTGTTTTCAAGGCCTGTTTATAAGGAGTCCAGATATAGATATAGATCTACTTTTTCCTATGAAAGAACATTCTTTTAACTGGGGTATCTAGGAGATACCCCAAGAAAACAATCCTGTGGGAAGGAGTCAAACAAGACTTTTGAATCTTCTCCTTGAAGCCCAGTTTGTGAAAGAGACCTCTCAGCCAAGTGAGAGACTACTGACACTTTTAAAAAGACTCTGAAAAGATAAGCAAGTTGTCTAAATATAGGGAAAATGTAAATATCTTGCCATCTACAATAGACTCTCACTGGAGCTAGACACTTTGTGAATACTTTTGCAGCAGCTGATAAACAAAGGGTAATGCAGAGAACTGATAGTGTAATCCACACTCAGAAATCCTTGAAAAAACTTTGAAATTGAAGGTTATATGAATAGGATGAAAAACATCCTTTAAATTGTGTATTCTTTTCCTTTAAATATGGTGTTAAGAAAAAAACTGAAAGGGGGGAATAAGTGTAACAGGTTGTGAAGGGATATTATTTTGAACTTTAGGATTTTCACAAACTAGTTGAGAAAAGAGAGATATAGGAATAGCTTCCACTAAGCATCTTTCTTTGATAACAGAAATACTCTTGAGTAAACTCTTTCCCTGACAGAGAATGTGGAACAGGCTTTATGACTCTCTGAGTCAGCAAATGCTGAATGACAAAAGGGAAAAGGGGAGTTTGACTGAGTGGATGAGGAGGGGTAATGTGTATGAATACTACACATGGGTGAATTAATGATGAGAAACTGAATGCTAGGCGGCTGATGCATACTGAAAAGATTAGTGGTGCCAAAATGATTGCTGTGGGAATACTTTTATTATTTCATTATAGTGGAAAATGCTTTGCTGCTTTTTACTCTGAAATTCCTGTTATAACAGTAGCTTGGAAAAGGTGCATACTGCTTGAGGCAAGCCTAAGTTATTATGGTTGTGAAATAGAAAATTATGATTCAACTGCAGTATGTTATTTTTCTTAAATCTGTAAGTACTGATCCTTTTAGTTGGCTGTGTTCAGAGGTAAGGTATAGTTGACAGATGATAGAGCAGAATCCCTGCTCTGATTCCATGTTGGTTGTGATTTAGGAGTCTACATTTACTGACGTGTTTTAGTGGCTGGTAGTACACAATTCTTTTGCCTAGTTTAATGACTTCTGTAAGAAGGACGATTGGTCTGTAATCATTTGTATTTGCGGGAAGTTGCACTACTAGATAAAGCCTCTATGTAGCTTCCTGCTATATGTTAGATTCTATTTGTGATGTCATTGACAACTTCATTATTTGGCGATTAGGGATTACCGTCATCTGTTGAACCTAATTCAGGAAGTTTGTTGAGCAAGGTCTTTGCTATAACCTGAAAGGCTTTTTGCAGCCAAAATTCTTATGTTTAGGAAGTGTTAGGATTTTGCTTAGCAGTGGCTGACAGTTAAATAAGATTCATTTTAGAAGGCTGGTTCTTTGAATGGTGGTTTGTAGACGTTTTTGTTTTGCTTATGTTTTCATCCCACTCACTGCTGACCTCAGGGTCCTTTAGTGTTATCTCCCTATAATCCCAACATCTGCAGTTTTCATGCTATAGAAGATTCCTTCCAGGAGAGCACATATACATGGAGGCCCTCAACTCCATGAGCAAACTCTCAGTGGTTACACCCACCTACACTGCAAAATGGGGCAGGCTGTTTAATATGCTATCATACTGCAGCATGGTACAGGGTTTTCTTTATTTCGACTCCCCTCCCCTCATGCTGATTACATACATATATCATAAGATGGGTTCTACTTTATTTCACTGAAAGCTCATTTCACTGAATTTGAGTTCACCCTGACCAAATTGCTGAAAGCTCAAATTACTGAAAACTCATTTCACCGAATCTCATTTCATGAAGTGAAGTACTGGCACTGTGTAGATTACAGTAAGGCAAGTAAAAGGTATATGCCCTTCTCCCCACTGTAGTGCGATCCTGGAGTAAGTATTTTATAGTTAGGGAGAATGTGGAGGGCACTGCTCCCCAAATTGGGGAGTGTGGGGTATGTAGCCCCCCACCTAATTTGGTTTTATATTATATGACACCAAAAGGTTCAAAACAATACATTTTAAACCATAGACATGCATACTTACAACACCAATGACTAACTCTTTCCAGAAGACAATATATACCCAAACTAAGTGGGGGGGCAACACCCCCCCACAATCCCAATGGTGGGGGCTATGCCCCCATCCCCTTAATTATATATACTAACTCCAGGATCGCACTACAGTTGGGAAAAGGGCATATACCTTTTACTTGCCTTACAGTACTCTACACAGTGCCAGTACTTCACTTCAGTGAAATGAGATTGGGTGAAATGAGTTTTCAGTAATTTGAGCTTTCAGCGATTTGGTAAGAGTGAATTCAAATTCAGTGAAATGAGCTTTCAGTGAAACAAAGTGGTATATGAGGTGCAGCTTAAGAACATGCCCATCCCAGGCCCATGAAATGACACACCTAATTTTCCCTTACCACATGTCACAGCCATGCAGTCTTCTCTGAGCCCTAGCCTCCACCAGGGTTCCATAAGTGATCTACCCAACAGACACAGACACTCTCATTAACTCCTAGCTGGGCACATCAGATCTCTCCTGGCTGTACCATCAAACAGCAGAGCTACTAATTAAACTTGGTTTACTTAGGCTGTAGAGTTTATTCCTTGGTGTCATAAGTGGAGACAGCTTGTAGAAAATGTGGTACAGTGAGTTAGGTTCATAGGTAAGTACTAAACTACCTGTCCTTCTGGGCCATTTTAAGCCTGGCCAATTTCTCAAAAGTGAGAAGCAAATCCTGTACCTCTGGTCTGTGAAGTAAACATCTTAACCATTATGCCAACCCTCCCCCCACAGATTTACCTTGTGTGGGAATAAAACCCACAGTCTTTTGCATCAAAGACAAGTGTGTTACCTGTTGCGCCACTGTTTGGATTCCTTCACTGTGTTTTTGTCAACAACAATTTTGTTATATTATATGACAATAATAACTAATTGTTAATTCTTTTCACCTGATTATTTGTTAATTTCTTTGCAAAAAGCATTTAGGATTATCAAGTACTCCTATTTGCTGATGTATTAGATGGGCTATTTAGGTTCCTTGATTTTAGTTCTGCATGTTTTCCTCTATTTGAAGTAAAGCTGGCATTGCTGTAGGCCTTAATAATCTTCATTTGGTCCTTCATTTTGCCTCCTTCTTTTAATCTCACTTTCAGCTGTTTGCCGAGTGAGCTGTTATGAATACTTTCAGTCTTCTATTTGTAAGTAGGAAAAGCTTGCCCAAAATGTTTAGTCCAGGTTAGTCCCACTGGAGTACCAGCCCCTTTTCAAGGGAGACCTGAGGTGGTATTTACACTACTAGGAAAACTTTGACAAGGGCATTGGGGAACATCCCTACTCTTTTCTCTTTTGAGCTGATAGATGGTGTTGGAGGGCTGCTGTAGCAGCAAGGAAGAGGTCTAAGAAAAGCAGCTGCATGGAGGAGTAGAGAAAAGCTATGGAGAGTTTGGGGGTGGAAAATGTTTGAAATGGGGAATCAGAATGCAGATAATGATTCTTGTGTGTTGGGTGATACAAACAAGCATCATTTAGCTGTCTCAATGGAAAATAAAGTAAGCAAGTGCATTGGAGTAGTGCAGAAAACAAAAGGGGTGTCAGGAGGGGTTATGGATGATGTTCTGCTGAAAAAAATCAAGCAGAATAGTCCAGGTGACAGTTCTGCTGTTTGATGGAGTAAGACGGCAGATAACCTTTTCAGGTAATACAGAAATTAAAACTTACGCAGCAGCAAAAGAAAGTAAAAGAGGAAAATAACAACAAAGTGAGTGGAGTCTGGTTTTGTGGCAGCAGAGACTGCAGTGACACAGGTAAAAAGGGAGACCAGCAACAAACTGAAACTAAAAGTGTTTTTTTAAAAGGAGAAACTGCTAACTGTGAGAATAAAAACAAAAATGACTGCAATATATAAATAATATGTATAGGACAATTTGGTAACTGTTTCAGGATGTAAAGCTCAAGAAATGTGGCATTTTATGTATAGCAGCAGATATTTTTTGTGACTTAACATTTGAATCTGAGGAACTGATGACATTTCTGGAATTTTGTGACAAAAGGGACATTTATCCATGGAAAAATTATTTGTTTTCTGGTAGTAAATATTAAAAAATTTTACTTTGCAGTTTATAACTGTGGAACGGAAGATGATATTGTTAAAAATGCATGCAGGGTTTGTGTGAAACTGTTGATGCCACAGTGAAAGGTAGAGATGAGAGGAATTTATGGAATGGAGGGTATCAGTTGAAAACTGTTTGAAATATGAAAAAAAAAAACATGGTAAATCACTTGACAAGTGTTATTTTTGTGGCTTGTCGTAGAGGGATATTAAGATGTCCTGGACCACCTAAATCAAGTTTCCTTTGTGAGGACTCTCCTCATTTAACTAACAATAGATCCAAGATGCAATGTGACCAGTCAGGGGAGAAAGGACATACAGCAATGAGGTGTGTGGCCGAATGCAGACTGTGCAAAAAAGGGACACTTTTGGATAGACTGTCTAGAGTAAACAATAAATAATGAAAAAGAAGGGAACAGTGAAGAAAACATGCATGAGGAAGGGCAACAAGAAAATGGGGGAGAGGGTGGACTAGATGAAGACGAAACTGTAGAAGAAACAATATATGTGGAGTGGGATTAGACAGAAGAAGAGAGGTCAGGACAAGGGATTGACAATAAGAATTTTTTGGAAGTTCTAGCCAGTAAAAAATCTGATTCTGAAAATCAAGGATTATTTATGCATAAACCCAGGAAAAATATTAACTAGGGGAAACAAAAAAAAAAAGAAAAACATTTAACAATATTTCCCCTAACAAGGAAAAGCAACAATTTTAGGGTGCTTCCAGTAAATGGGAATAGTATTATTAACACTGTAAGATGGATATGGATACTGGAACAGTGCGCTAAATGTCATATGGATGTTATGTTGTAGGATTCATGACAAGTGAAGAAATAATGCAAACAGAACAATTGTGGGAGTGAAAATATAATATGGAACTTAGGAAATAAAGTTGTTCTGGAGTGGCTGTGTTGTGCAGAGACACAATGAAAATACTAGATGTAACATTGGTAAGAATGAGAACTGTTGTAGATGTGAAATGGAGAGGATCAGGGTTCGTGCCAAGAGGTAACTGCAACCACTGCTGGCAAAGAGCTGAGGGGCAGCGCACTGTGACTGGGGAATGGAAAGGAAGGGAATTACCTGAGCAGAAATACGAGTAGAAAAGAATAGGCAGGGAAAGACAAATGGGCAGAAAGCAAATGCGGAATAAGCAGTAAACAAGGTAATAACAGTTAAGCTCCAAGGATTATGGCTATCAACTGCTAAAAAGTTTCATCCTGTAGTCCTGGGTCTGATTTGCTCATCCTCCGTTTAACTACCAGATGAGTCTATGAATGTTACTTAAACAGATTATTACTTTGAGGGCACTCCTGAAAAAAAACACTTGTGGTGCTCGTGGGTCTAGCCAGTTAACAAATAAAAATAAAATAAACTATGCTGGATCTGCATACTTAAAGTAAATAATTATTAGCATGCATTTCATAGAGGTGTAGCAGAGTGCTCAAAGGTTTCTAATGTTCCTGTTTGCAAAGAAGGAAGATACCTGCTTGACCCGTTAGGGTGGAGCTTAGACGAATACAAGGAACCTTACGGCTGAGGAATGCTTTTTGAAGTTTGTAAATTGCTTAGAAAACCTTTGAACAAATCACAGACTCAGTAATAAAGATTAGTGAAATGAAGCCCTGTTGCTCAGACTATCCTTGTGTAATTTTGTATGGAGAGGTGGGATGATGGAGGGTAAAATCAAAACAGGCTACTAGAAGAATAGCAGACCAACAAAAAGTGAACTAATTTCAGTGACATTAAATGACAGGCAGTTGATATGTGTTTGGAAAATATGCAAGGCAGATAAGTTTTGTTTTCTTCTATGAATTTTCCAGACAGATGCAGAAATTCTATCCACTTGGATCTGTCTGTTACCTCAAGCATTAAACCAATTAAAAAAAATAAACAAAACAAAACAAACATTTTTAAAAAGAAAGTACTTTTAATCCCTCACCAACATTTTATAAATAACTAACTTTAAAAAGGATCAGCTGAGCCCTTTAATTGAGTCTACTTTAGTTCAGCAAATGATCAGATGATCAAACGCTGTTAGGTCAAACACTAAGTGTCGAAATTTTTTCCCAGGGAAAGAAATCGCTGGGCTGGCCGTCCGGTTTGTGCCATTTCCCCCACTGTAGTGCAACCTCGAAGATGGTATATTTAAGTAGGGGGTGTGAAGCTCCCCACTTTATTTAGTGTTTAGTGTTTTTTTTTTTTTTTTTTTTTGGGGGGGGTGATTTTTTTTTTCCCTAGGAAAAAAAATCGCTGTTCTGGTTGTTCGCTGTTTTGAGTAGTCGAGATTTAGGGGTCGATATAACAATGTTCGATCATCTGATTGTTCATTGTTATAATATAGACCCCTTTAATCGGTACCCATTTGAAATTTTAGGACCTGTTAGAATGAATTCCAAAACACAGAGATTGAATGGCCAAAAAAGCAGACTTACATATATCAAGTCTGAGATGGCCATTTGCTGGAATATTCCCTTTTCTCCAATGTATGGTGATCACAGAGTTTGTATATATAAGTTTGAGGGGGGAGGATTGCCTCCCCTGCAAAATAGAACTTTAAAATAGAAGAGCGATCTTCAAGATTTCCCTTTCTCCTGGATTTTTGGACTTTTTCCAGCATGTCAACATTTAACATTTTGAGTACCAACATTTCAATAGGAATCCACTTTAATCACTTAGCAAAGTGATATATTTGCATTAATTTGTGGAGCCAACCACCTGAATAGTTGTTGAAAACCAAGAAATGTAAAAGATTATGATTAGAGCATAATGACTGTAAACTCACTCTTGTGCAGCTCTCATATGTAAAATTATTTCACTGTTAAGTAAAACAGAAAGAAAAACTGTAAGAAGATAAAATAATAACTTCATGGCCTAATCATTAATTATAGATAGCTACTCTATTCCAAAACAGGCTATCTTTACCAGAGTGCCCCTTGAAGGCTTTGTTATTACTGTCAGGTTTATCCAACCATCTGTATGACGGCTAAAATGTGCATTTGCCACTTTATTCAGAGCTTGCCCCTGCCCCAGGATATATTAACAATAAAAGCTATCAGTGAACTCTGTCCAGGATTTAACTCTTAGAAAAGACATCTCACCAGTAACACTGTAACAATCAAGACTTCATGAAATCTGATTAACATAAAGGAGTAAACTGATGTTGATTAACTTTGTTCAGTTAATGTTATTAGTAATGACCCAAATCAGCTACTCATGAACTGCTGACCCATAGCGTGCTAGCTCCTACAATCTTATTATTTGAGGGAGGAGGCCATAAGACTTAGGAGGCTCAAAAAACAGTGCCTCCACCAAGGTGTGTTTTATACCCATTTATAGGAGTATAGGACCAAAAAGAGACTACTTTATCATTAGCTAATAGGCAGACCAAGCAAAAGGTGAACTGAAATGAACAGGCAGGGAGCAAAGTAGGTTAAAGAAGCAGAATTTTGTATTGATAGGTGGGATGACGGAGCATACAAATGACACCACAACTGCTGTGCCCTCTCACAGACAGGATATGCCAATGACAGATAATAATGTTTGATAGCATTCTGTGTTAAATAATTTCATTATCTATTCATGAAATATCCTGACATCTCCAGATAGAATTCAGTATTGCTTGACTGTTAGCTACAACAGGGAGCAATACAAACAGGCCATGCAAACTGGGGTTTATGTGCACAGGGAAAGAAATATGGGTGTTAGCATAAGCAGACATATATCATGTGGACAGGCCTAGATTGTTCTGGCCCCGTTCATCCTATCCAAAGGTAGACTCTGAGTCAGAGGAGAGGTGGGGGAAACTGTTTGCCATACAACATAATGAACCATGGTGAGTGCTAGATGTGTTATATATGCTGTACAGTAAACACTGTATACCCATAAGGCTGAGTCCAAGGAAGGAATGATGTGCTTGTCACTTAGAAGTACACAGACTTCAAGGAAGGAGTTATTTGCTTAACATTTTTAAGTACACAGTTTTATGTGGTTCTAAGTGGTAGCAAGACATAAGGAGTTCTGGTACAAGGGAATAAATAACACAGACTGACATGATGAACTTACTAATGCATGTACTATTCAGTGGAGGGGAGGAGTTGGGTGGCTATGCCCACACATTACACACCAGTACAGGTACCATTTTATACACAGAGAGATAGAGAAGGCAAAAGCAGGAGATGTAAGGAAAGTGGGAAGCAGCAAACAGTAGACATTTCTCAGAAATGTTTTAAGGAAAAAGTTTGCATGTGCCTGTGTGTGTGTGTGTGTGTGTGTGTGTGTGTGTGTGTGTGTGTGTGTGTGTGTGTGTGTGTGTGTGTGTGTGTGTGTATGCGTAAATATATAGAGAGAGAGAGCGAGAAAGAGAGCAAGAGCGAGAGATACAGATATATATATATATATATATATATATATATATATATATATATATATATATATATATATATATATATATATATATATATATAAAATTAGGAACTGCAAGACACCAACCATAAACAAAAGTACACCAGTTCTGATAGAACACTCGAGTGATGTTGACAGTAATCCACACGGATGTGTTGCATAAAAATAGTAGATTTATTGAGTGCGCTTTCGTCTTAGAAACCAAGACTTCATCAGAAAACAGTTACAATTCAAAAACACAGTGCTTTTATATCTTTGAGCTAATGAAATAATTAATTAGCAATCAATTATTCATCTCCCCTGTCATACTTAAAGCAGCATACCAATATTTCATGATTTTAAAATGTTTTAACTACTACAAGTAAATGAAGCTATAAAAATACAATGAAATATGATACTAGTACATTATATATAAATTAATGACAATAATAATAAAATATAATTTAATATATACCATATACATTAATAAGAATAAAATATAACTTTTTCTACTTAAAAGGAATATTTAAAGCTTAAATTAATGGTATTTTAATACAGGCATAATTCTACATGCTTCATTAATACCTGGGGGGTAGGTGGAATTCAGTCTTAGCTGCCAATTTAACTCTTCCCTGTCTAACCTGTTTTTCCAATCACCACCCCTGATGTCATTACCAAGGTCCTCAAGAATACCAAAAAGAAAAGTTTTACATAAACTATTACCCTTTAAATGCTTGTAGAGAGCATTATTATCATCCTCACGTCTAATGGCATAAAGGTGCTCGTAGATCCATCTACGCAAAGCCCTTTCAGTTTTGCCAACATAGAACTGTTGGCAGTTCTGACAAATAAAAATATAAACCAGTTGCTTGGAGCCACATGAACCTCTCTTCAACCACACCTTTCTCTTAGGGGAACCAATTTCCACCCAGTCAACCCCTAAAATATATGAACAGTATGCACAAGAACCACAACTCCTAGTTCTTTTTTATGTATCGTTTATTTTTATAGGATGTTCCAGTAAAAACTTGAGGTTATTATTAGTTTTAAACACAAAGTGAGGTTTTTTGCCTACAAAGTCCATAAGACCGTCCTCACCCTTGAACATTATCCAATTTCTCTTCACTATTTGTTGGATGTCCTTACTAAGTAACCCATATGTCAAAACCATGGATTGACTATAATTTTTGTCCACAGAATATTCAACAGGGTTTGTTGAAATCTCAAGGAGTTTACTCAATAGGGGTACAGATTTCTTACCCCATACATTTAAAACCTCCTGTGTTTTTGAATTGTAACTGTTTTCTGATGAAGTCTTGGTTTCTAAGATGAAAGCGCGCTCAATAAATCTACTATTTTTATGCAACACATCCGTGTGGATTACTGTCATAATCACTCGAGTGTTCTATCGGAACTGTATACTTTTGTTTATGGTTGGTGTCTTGCAGTTCCTGGTTTTGTGTTTTTGGAGTCATTTTGTACTGGGGTGGAACAGATACAAGTGGTGACAACATTTTGGTTATAATTATTTCAAGAACTGTTGTAAAGGATGGTGGATTCTATTGAAAATAGTCCGTCTCCTTTCTTTTTGGAAAGCAATGATGTTCGGATGACCAATAATGGGGTGAACGAAACTACAACTTTGGTGCAGCTTACTAACATTATTGCAACTCTCACTGGGAAGGTAACAGATTTGCAAGCAGCTGTTGAACGATTACAAGGGCCGGGAGGCTCAGTGAGGAGGGCGGAAACCATGCCGGTTTCAACTGTGGAGGCAGGTTGTTCTAGGAAGGAGGAAACCCTTACACGAGACCCAGGTGCACGTAAGAAGCTTACACAAAGCTCTAACAACCGGTCAATGATCCAGGATTCCGTACCACGTGGCCAGGTGCGGCAAGATTCAACCTTCTTGGGAAGGAGGCCGACCCTGAGTGAATGGCTCCAAATGGACATTTTTCCTATTAGTCCCACACCATCTGGTACCCAAGCTCGAGAAGGGAACATAAACAATGTTTTGAGAGACTTGGAAAGTAAATTGGGGAAGGTACATAACCTCCAATGTGACAATGGGTTTTTAAAGAAAGTATAAAAAGTAAAGGAGTACCGAAGGGGCTAAGTGTCTTTTGCTTTCCTAATGGTTTGTCCGAAGATGACCCAGAATGTCTTGAACTCATTGAAATGTTTGACAGACATGGTGTTGAACTCATGGAGTTCATTATTAAGATTAACAATAAAAAAATAGAAGCTTTATTTGGGGATGTGGAAAGGTTAAATGAAATTGTTTTAAGTGATGTACATTTTGATGAAATATGTTACAAATATGATAGTATGTTTGATAAAACTGAGCAACAGGTCAATGACAATGTAAAAAGGAAGCGTAAAAAGTTATATAGGGATGCTTGTGAATACAAAGACAGAAATGCTTACCCTTTTCCTAAATCATATTTTAAGAAGAATAATGAATGGAATGGAGAAGTATTTCATTCCTCACATCCATACACTAACAAAGTGGTTGAAAATTATGATCAGGAATTTCCAGTACTTAGGAGATCTGAACGGTTACAGAACAAGTATAATGCACCTAAAGGGAAGCATTTTTTAGAGCAACAAGGGGGAAACAAGGGAGGGGGGTGAAGGGCCCCTTACCAGAAATGGAGAAACGGCAGTCACTATTAAGTGACCTAGAAGTCCCAGAGGAAGAAATAATTAATTCCTTTGATGGGATACTATTGAGTTATAAGGGGTTCAACATATTCAACTATGCTGATTTAGAAATTAACAAAGATTATTTTTCTCTGTTGAATAAAGGTATTAAGTTTGTTCCTAATTGTAAGGGAGATATCTCCCACATTATTACAGATTTTAAACTATATACAAGGAAGTTAAATCTAAAATATTTATTTAAGGATACCTCCGTAGTACCTAGACCTCTAAATTTCAAATGGAGAAGTTGTTTTAATCCTCCTTTACACCCTATAATGTCTACTTTTGATAAAGTATGCACACAGGAGATTTATGGAACCTATTATAATTCCAAACATAAACAGTATAATCTTAGTTATGAAGAAAACCACCTCCTAAAGGAACTTTGTGGCAATTCGAACCTGAGGTTTATGAAACCTGACAAGGGGGGTGGTATGGTAATAGTGGAGAAGATGGACTATACCAATAAACTTTTTAGTATGCTACAGGATGATGATAAATACGAAGTTTCATCCATTAATGAAATTAATGTAGCTTATAAGAAAATTCAGTTATGTTTGGAAGATTCATTATTACAGGGTGTAATTAATGAAGAAATATTTCAATTTTTGTGTAATGAGTATCCTAGAACTCCTATTATGTTTGGTATTCCTAAAACCCACAAAAATATATCTGACCCTCCATATCGTTTGATTATAGGTTCTGAGAATAGTATGACCTACCCACTGGGGATATTTGTAGAAAGGATGGTTTGTGGGAACTTAAAGAGCATTGATTATATATTACGTGACTCGTGGGATTTTTTGGGCAAGATAAAAAAAGAATATTTTCATGAGACGAATGTTTTTTCTACTATTGACGTAGTAGATTTATTCACTTCTATTCCCCATTGTGAGGGTTTGAACCTTTTCTATAAAGTTTTACTAGATGTTTGTAATTTAAACAATACTTTAATGAATTTTGTAATGATCCTTATGGAAATTATTTTAAAAAATATTTTTTTTTATATTCGAGGGGGAGTTTTACAAACAGACAACAGGGGTTGCTATGGGTATTAGTTGTGCCCCCCTTTTTGTGAACCTCGTTATGTACTCCTGGGAGAAATTATATATATTTAACAGCAAATTCTCAGGTCAATGGTGGACCTACCTTCATTTTTTGGATGACATCTTTATTTTATGGAGGGGGGATGAAACTATAAAGGAATTTTTTGTTTACATCAACACTGTTTTTGACTACTTCAAATTTACTGCTACACAAGACAATAAGTCTATAAACTACCTGGATATAACTATTTCTGTGGATAATACTAAGGGTTGTTTTGTGTCGGGAATATATAGAAAACCTATGTTTTCAAATGACTATTTGGAGTATAACAGTTGTCACCCAGGATACATTAAGAAAAACATTGTGAAGAGTCAAATGGTGAGGGTAGCCAGAATGTGCTCCAGTAAAGAGATTTGTAAGACTGAGATAGCTACCCTGGTTAACCTCTTTATGGATAGGGGTTACCCCAGCTCCTTGTTACATTCTGTGTGTGAGGAGGTTTTAAATGAATGGGGTAAGAAATTTGTACCCCTATTGGGTAAACCCCTTGAGATTTCAACAAAACCTGTTGAATATTCTGTGGACAAAAATTATAGTCAATCCATGGTTTTGACATGTGGGTTACTTAGTAAGGACATCCAACAAATAGTGAAGAGAAATTGGGTAATGTTCAAGGGTGAGGACGGACTTTTGGACATTGTAGGCAAAAAAACTCACTTTGTGTTTAAAACTAATAATAACCTCAAATTTTTACTGGGAACATCCTATAAAAATAAACAATACATCAAGAGGAACTAGGAGTTGTGGTTCCTGTGCATACTGTTTATATATTTTAGGGGTTGACTGGGTGGAAATTGGTTCCCCTAAGAGAAAGGTGTGGTTGAAGAGAGGTTCATATGGCTCCAAGCAACTGGTTTATATTTCTATTTGTCAGAACTGCCAACAGTTCTATGTTGGCAAAACTGAAAGGGCTTTGCGTAGACGGATCTACAAGCACCTTTATGCCATTAGACGTGAGGATGATAATAATGCTCTCTACAAGCATTTAAAGGGTAATAGTTTATGTAAAACTTTTCTTTTTGATAGTCTTGAGAACCTTGGTAATGACATCAGGGGTGGTGATTGGAAAAACAGGTTAGACAGGGAAGAGTTAAAGTGGCAGCTAAGACTGAATTCCACCCATCCCCCAGGTATTAATGAAGCATGTAGTATTATGCCTGTATTAAAATACCATTCATTTAAGCTTTAAATGTTTGTTTTAAGTAGAAAAAGTTATATTTTATTCTTATTAATATATATGGTATATATTAAATTATATTTTATTATTATTGTCATTAATTTATATATAATGTATTAGTATCATATTTAATTGTATTTGTATAGCTTCATTTACTTGTAGTAGTTAAAACATTTTAAAATCGTGAAATATTGGCATGCTGCTTTAAGTATGACAGGGGAGATGTATAATTGATTGCTAATTAATTATTTCATTAGCTCAGGGGTATAAAAGCACTGTGTTTTTGAATTGTAACTGTTTTCTGATGAAGTCTTGGTTTCTAAGACGAAAGTGCGCTCAATAAATCTAGTATTTTTATGCAACACATCCGTGTGGATTCTTTATCCAACATCTATCGGAACTGGTGTACTTTTGTATATGTGTATGTATATATATATATATATATATATATATATATATATATATATATATATATATATAGAAAGAGAGAGAGAGAGAGAGAAACTTAGCATGGTGTTTTTTCACCAAATAGAACAGTATAAATGACCCAAATATGTGAATAATGGTGTAAACAATTCTATATGTACAAATAATGGAGTAAATAGTGTTATAACACTAATATAAAGAATCTATTGTAAAGAGAGTGATGTTTCTTTAATTATACCAAGTGTTTTATTAAGCTGGTTTTGCTGCTTTAA
Source organism: Protopterus annectens (assembly GCF_019279795.1). Classification (NCBI taxonomy): domain Eukaryota; kingdom Metazoa; phylum Chordata; order Ceratodontiformes; family Protopteridae; genus Protopterus; species Protopterus annectens. Next base: position 264,126,254 of record NC_056745.1, on the reverse strand, counting down.
GACCAGTTACATGGTTCTATTAGTAAGCACATGCTTCTTTAATGATTTGTTTGATGAATTATAAAAAAGGGCTGAGGAAAGGCCAGGGAATGAATGACCACCCTTTCTGGAGCGAACTTAATATCTGGATACGTGTATATTTTTGTGTGTGTGTGATGTAGTTAGGATAATTATAGCATGTTCTGATGTAGGGTAGTGAAGCTGTTACTTATCCCCACTCTGCCTATATCACGCCATCCAACAAAAGAGGGAATCAGTGTCCTCATAAATACTACAGCATGGGGGGTGGGGATCTGTGTACTGATATGTACTAAACCATTTCCAGGTATGTGCTTCAGCTCATGTCCCACAGTTGGTGTAATGTCTGTGACTTTCATATGATCCTGGGGGCTCTCATTAGCATATGTCCTCCATGTGTGAAGTACTACAACTAAAGAAAGTTATCTGGTAGATTCTAAACGTGCATTACTCAAGATGCCCTCCTTCCCAGGAGCTTGAGTTCTTTCAGAAATTTAGGTCATAAAAATTGCATGAGTCACTCGGATCTATGCTAGTAGTTTGACCATGCATTTTATTGTAACAAAAACACACCGGAGATGTTAACATCTCCAAAATACATGATAATCAAAATTCCAACTAATTGAAGCACTTTAACAAATTCGGCACCATCTATTTCTTTTTTCTCCTTAAACAGCATCATATGGTTGAAAGTCCTTATTCTAACTGTAGAAAAATATTCATGTCATTAAAAAGCAATACACGTTGCAGAAATAAGTATTTCCACTGCAGAGAAGTATCACATTGAATGTTAAAGACAGTGAATCACCTGTCTTTAATTGTAATTCAAATGTGACTTTAAAAGATCTGACTCTGTGAGCAGACTCTAGGCCATGTGACTCATTGTTAAGAGATTCTAAAGACATAAGAAATTGTGGGAATATTATGTAGTCATAAATCTGTAAATTGTTTGAATCTTTTCCCTTTTGGAAGCAACACAGCTGTTTCAATGCACATAATCAAAAATATCTGTCTGGCTGTTTTAGCATACAATATATACAGTAATTGAGCACTGTTTATAAAGTTGTCAAACTATATCAAAGACCAATACCGCATAGGCTGTCTGCTTGAACATTTATAACTTGTGTCATCTTTATGCCTTCAGCAGTTTTATGCTAGATTCTCTTTTACAAAATGTGTTCATTTGCTTGATTACTAGCATTTGAAACATTCTAGCTTTTGAGATGGCTTGTGGTTTGTCTCTTCCTTTGTGTTTTGCAACAGTTCACACTTATTGGAAAAATTACAGTCCTTGGCTAAAGTGCTTTGGCCAAAGCTAAAAACATTTTCTTTTGTTTTGACAAAATACACGTGTGGTTGCAAAGTTTTGGTTTGTCTCTAGAGTTTCCTATTTTAAAAGATTCGCAATACGTTTTTCACTATAAATAAACTCAAATGTATGAGTTATGTGTCAAAAGGAGAGAGGGAGAATAACAACATTTGGCAGCATTTTAAAATGTCACATATTGAGATAAATAATTTTGCCAAGATGCCATGCCTAACGTTTTGGAAGTATAATAGTAGATTAATTAGGGCTGCGTGTGACAAATGAAATACATACTGCTAGCTATGTGTATTTTTTGTTAAAAGAATGACATCTGCCGAGGCTCAGAGATGCCAGACAGAAGTAGAATAAACCTTAGCTAAAGGATGACATATATACAGAACGTCATATGAATGATACCGTTATTAAGGTAGCGAGATGGTAAAAGAACGGAACTGTATCCATAGCTATCAACACAACATTCTGTAGCAGGTTCTTTTTAACAGACTAAAATATAAGCTAAGCATTGGTCAACCTTTTCTTTTTTTGGATATTTTCTGCCTCGCTAGCTGCTGACCATCAGTCCCCTCTTGACCAATTGATCCCTTCATTCCTCTTTTGCTCTTCACTGGGGGGGTGGGTCCACCCAAAACGGCCTATCATAAATGGAAACAGTAGGGGTTTTACTTTATTTGCCCTATCACTATGGTGCATGCCCAGTAACAGTAACATGCTTCAAGGCTCAGCATGTCATGGCTATGGACGTCAGCAAAGGCATGTCTTGCACCTTTGCAAGCAGTCCCTGGACTCAGCACTCCTGTTTAGTCTCTGGTTTCCACCAAGGACTCTACCATGAGGTTGTGTATCTTGGGCATATACCCAAACACCCCCCCCCCCATGAGAGAAGTGAGCTGACAGTGCTATATCATTCCTTCCTTCCCCCTGCAGATCCAGCAGGTGATCGAGCCACTAACTGAATTCGGGTCACCTGGGTCATAGTTAGGGCTTTATCCCACAATGCCAACAGAGCTAGCTGCACTGCTCAGCCATGGCTGTTGAACAGGCTCTATTTAAGTATATCAGCCAAAGCTGAGAAGGAAAGGATGGATAACTCGGCTTCTGTGTCCCTTATGAAATTTGCTGACATGCATATTTATCATCTTGCCTTGCGCTGAATCTTTGGAATAGCTAATAACTGGTAGATTCCACTGTGTTGGCTCATTCTTGGTTTACCACAGGATTAGTCCCTTCCATGACATAAAAGTGTTATTGTAAACTCATTAGTGAGGAACTGTGAGAAACATAATCAGCCATTCTTCCATGGGCTAGCCATGTCCCCAAGACTAGTATATTCTTTAGCAGCTTCTTAACATATATTAAGGTATGACTATATGAGTTATTTGTCTGACCCACACGTCATACTTTATGCTTAATAGACTTGCAAGAAATAGCAAAATGCAGCACTTCAGCTGTTTTCATCTGTAGCAAAACACACAGTAGGAGGTGTTATAGCTGGGAACATAGTTTTCCTTGTACAGAATTAGTAGAGCAAAACTATGTCCTTTGTGTTGTTCAGGTCAGACATGCTAAAATAAGGTCAATCTCCCTGAGGAGGAGGCCTATGCAAGTTTTAAAATGTTGTGCATTTAAAATTTTAATTATCTGACATTCTTAAGGAGATGAATAATGATCAATGAATATGTGTATTTGATTGCAAGTCAATAACAAAAAGTAATAATAATAATAATATATGCAACATTTTTGTTATTTCAGGCTTGAGTGTGCTATGTTGATGTTTTTCTGTATGAAGAGGCCCAAAGTATTTACATGATATGCAGGGATTGCTCAGAGAGATTTTTTTCCATAATCTGAGGGAGGCTTAGCATAACAGCATCTGAGAACCAGCCTGTTTCTTACCATCTTTGCAATAAATGTTATGATGCTTTCTCATGCAATACAATTATGTTCACTATGCACATGTGCCCACCCTGGGCTGGACATGATCCTGCTCATTTTGATGTACACTAAAAACTCTGCCTTACTAAAGGCTATTATTTCATAAATGGTATAACATCCCTAACCAAGGATTCCCCAACATCTAATCCCAACCCTGTCCAACAGCCACATATCATCACATCCATCTTCACCTTCAAACCTGGCCCATATCCTATGTAAAGCTACTCTTGAACAAACTCAAACTGTGCTGTGCTTCAGCTGATGACCTTCCAAGCGAGTACCTTAGTATCACATATCCTGTCTAGATCTTTATAAATAGGTTAATCCAGGAATCCCACATTCCCTTTCTCTACACAAAAGAGGAAATTTAAAAGACATCACTAACTTAAGACTTATAGCAATGTTATCCTATCCCCTCTCCAAAACACTTGAAAAATGTTTTCAAAAACAATTGTTAAATTATGACCTGCAGGAAGAACTCCTGTCCTCCACACAACACAGCTTCAGTCCCTCCCATAATACTAATACTGCACTCCTAACTTTTATAGATACTGTCACTGGTCTCCTCCTTATTTCTAGACTCATCTAAAGCCTTCGACACAGTTTGTCCCAACAAACTCTTACTTCAAATGTCCTCACTAGGTCTTTCTCAGCACATACTTCTATGATTCAAAAGCTACCTGTCCAGTAGGTATCAGTCAGTAAAATGGCACTTCACCCTCTGTCCATACCTCGCAGTCACCATCAGTGTACCGCAAGGCTCTATCCTTGGTCTCCTCCTCTTTAACATTCTCACCAACACCTTCCGCACAGCCACACAAAAGTCCTCCTTAATACTATACACAAATGACTTCACACTCATATGATAATTTAATAAAGGGATTTCAAAAAAAAAAAACATTCGCAGGTAAAAGTACTTATATAAATAAGTTATGGTTACATACTCTGGAAATAAACACCAAATGTGTAGCATTATGATCTTGCATAAAGTCCTAGCTTATGGATAAAATTTTTAATACCTTTGCTGTCCATCACATCTCTGGCAATAAAGCAAGTCTTATTAGTCATGTTACTTTTTTAATTTTAGTAAGAATAGAGCCTAGCTCTCACCTGTAGTTGCCTCAGTGATATCTTTCCTATAGAAATAACATTTTACTACCTATCAAAAAACAAGTTATTTAGTTGCATCATTAACCTCAGTAATAAATAAATGAATTAATAAATTATCTTGGATTTTAGATACCACATCATCAGAATTTTAAGACACACACATACAGAGAATGAGTTTTATTAACCCTAACACTTTTGTTTCTACAAGATTTCCTGGTGTACAAGGACAATACATGTGACACTGCTAAGTTGTTCTACTGTTTTTGCCTTTCTCTTCTCAACCTGCTAATAGCCACGGTGTCTCAGTTTGGGGGGGGGGGTAGAACTGGGGACACTATCTTGGGAGTGACTAAAGCAGCACTGAGCGGATGATGGTCAGCTGGAGGATATAAAAGGGGAGAATAAATAGTTTCTCTTGTCTTTGGAGATATGAGATGGTTTCATTTGGCACCTAGCATTTTCTCTGACTATAGTGACATCCATAAAGTTAATCTGAATAAATTCAGTTAGATGTACAAAATAAAAGTTATCGTTCATGCTGTTTAAATAGGAAATGAATTTATATAACAGTCAGTCTGTCATCGCAAAGTAATCAAATCATCAATAACTCCATCATATAAAAGTCTTATTATGATATATTTGTTTCTGAGGTGTACAGACAAAAAAATAAACCCTCAAATGGATTTAACCATAACATCCACAGCAGTGCAGGGTTTTACTTTTGTAGAGAACCCTTAAATAACAGCTCATTTAAATAAGCAAAAACTACATAAAAAGTGCAAACAATTCAATGTTTTCTGTAGTTATGTTATATTTGATGCATAATGCTTCCCTAATTCATTTAAGACTTTGGGCAAAAATCATTGGATTTTTTTTTTTTTTAATTTAACATTTTTGTACGAATAATATACAGAACTTCTTCAGAACTGATAGACATGTTTGTATTAGTTCTAAGGAAGTTCCAGATATTATTTGAATTAAAGCACCAAACTTGAAATACAATCCAGTAATTGTTGTCTAGGTCGGTGTGGTTACTTTCGGTTTGGTTTGGTTTTATTTTGGTGGATGATACATATTTGGTTCTCAATTAAGACTTTCTTCAAGCAGCATGTGTGTATAATCCTGCCACATCTGACATTACAGGCTCATTGAATTTCTCACGTGTCACAATTCAGGCAAATTTAGTGAGTCACTTAATCTGCTACATATACTGGCCATTCAATGTCTAAAGGTCTAATGTATTTATCTGCAGAAAAAGAAAGTGGCTCAGTTAGTCTACCAAATCCTATGTATGTAATGGGTTTTATATGAAATCTCACTAAACTCTTGTGCAAATTCACTGGTGCATACATATAAGGGAGAGAAGGATATAGAACAGTGAAATACTCACTTTCCTTTACTTAAAAAAAAGCATTAAAACTGATTCTGATAGATTACTCTAGTTTACACAATTGTTACTGCACCAGTACACATTTTTATATAAATTTACTGTGTATATAGGTTCATAGGTTCATACTAGGCTATCTGCCCTAGGGCATTTATAAGCCTAGCCAGAGTGTGTTTGGCTTTCGCCACCCATTTTAAATTAATTTTGCTATGCCCTTTTTCAAGGTTAGTATACTGTGCCTCTGTCTAACAGTAACACAGAAGTGATACCCGGGGTAAACCTACGATCTCCCATCCACTCATCAAGATTCCTCTTGAAGAGAGTCAATGAGGGACTCTGCCTAACCTGGACTGGGATTTTATTCCAGAGTGAAGGGAGCCTCTGGGTTATGAATCTGTCCCTCCAGCATGTCCTATTTATTTCAGTGCTGAGGTTCAAGTCTCTCAAGCGTGTAGCTCGATGGGATTTGGATTTTCTGAGGTGCAGCATGTCCATTAATTCCGGGTTGGACATGGCTTTATACGTCAGGCACAGATTGCCTCTGAGCAGGCGGTATGCCACTGAGTAGAGCTGGAGTTTCTTTAACTGGGCAGCATATGGCATCTGTTTGAGCCCTTTGATCCTCTTGGTGAGGTACTTTTGGGGTCTTTCCAGTTGCTGCAGGTGTCTGGTAAGGTACATCCCAAAAGGGGCATTGTACTCAATTATGGGCCTGATGAGGGATGAGTAAAGAGGCACGATGACCTCCCCTGATCTAGATGTGAATCCCTTCATGATTAGGTGGGCTATATAAAATGTTCTTCTAACCAATTTGGCCATGTGGTTGTCAAATAAGAGATTGTTATCAACTTGGGTCCCCAGGTCCCTTATTACTTCTTCTGTACTTAATGGATTACCACCTATGTGGTAATTTGTGGGCACTTTGTTTTTGCCAAAGGGGATGACTATACACTTTTTTGCATTTAGCTTGAGGCCATGGCTCTGGCACCAGTTGTCTGTTTCTATGAGGCCCTTTTGGAGGATGCTTGTGTCGGCTGGAGAGTCTATTATGGTGCCCAGTTTGCAGTCATCTGCGAACTTGGTCAGCCACAGTCCTTCCATGTTGGCCTGTACCTCTGAGAAATATATACCGAACAAGAGAGGTCCCAGGACTGAGCCTTGTGGGATGCCACTTGTAACTGGTTTGGAGTCTGACATGGCTCCAGCAATTCTAACCATGTGGGTTCTGTCCTTGAGCTTGTTTGCAACCCATCTAGTGACATAGGGGTTTATATTTAAGTTGGTAAGCTTATCTATAATGCCCGAGTGGGGTATTGTATCGAAGGCTTTTGCGAGGTCCAGGTAAGCTGTGTGGACCACCTTCCCCTCATCAATGGCCTTGGTGTCTGTTTCAAAGAAATCAACCAGGTTTAAGAGGTAGGATCTGCCCTTAACAAAGCCAAACTGGGTAGGATCCAGTGTCTGTAGGTCCCCAATATCTTTATTTATGAGGTCCATGATGATCCTTTCCATAGCTTTGCAGACCAAGCTAGTCAGGCTTATGGGGCAATAGTTTCCAGGATCTGTTGAGGACCACCTTTGGGGAGAGGGACCACTGTTGCTGTACGCCACTCTTTGGGTACATATCCTGTAGTAAGGCTGAGATTGAACAGTAGTTTTAGGTTTGGGTTTAGCTCTTCTTGGAGTTCATGTAGGACGCAGCCCAGGACACCGTCTGGTCCCATTGATGCTGTGTTTTTTGCTTTGGAGAGGGCGGCTCTTACCTGAGCATCTGAGATGTCAGGGGGGCAGCACTCTGCTGGGATAGATATTTGCCCTTTTGGTGGGGAGGGGAGGGAGAAGTTTGCGCTGAACCTGTCAGCTAGGATGTTGGCAATGTCTGTGGGTTCGGTGTATTTTTTGTCATTTTGGACTAATTCTAAGCATATCTGGGAATTACCACCCAGGTTCCTAACATAACTAAAGAAAGCCATGTGATTATCCTTAGTGTCCTGTGCAATTTTTCTCTCGAAGCTGGCCTTAGACGATTTTATGAGTGCCCGTAGTTTTTTGCTAATACTGATCAGAGATGCCTTCCCTTTTTGGGATTTTGCTCTATCATGTAGTAGCTTCCTCCTTCTATTGTATAGTTTGTTTATGGCTGGGGTCCACCAGACAGGACGTCTGCCTTTGGAGGATTGGGTCTTGGTTTTATTTGGGATTGCATGATCCATGCATTCCTGAAGGTGTTCATAGAATGCGTTTATAAAGGATTCTGCAGTCTGGGCCGTATTTTCCACAGGCTTTTTTCCACCTTGGTTTTGAGGAGTGTGAAATTTGCTTTAGTGAAGTTTTTCACTGTGGTTTTCTGGGCAGGGGGTGGGGTAGGGATGTGAATATCCAGTGAGATTAGTTTATGGTCTGATCTTACCAGTGAGGGATACACTTCTGGTCTGGAGCATAGAGTCCCCATGTTGGTGATGATCAGGTCCAGTATGTTTTCCCCTCTTGTGGGAGTGGTAACAAGTTGTTCCATAGCATTTGAGTTTATAAATTCTAGGAACCTTTGGGCTAGGGTGTTGGAGCTAGAGTAATGCTCCCAGTCTATGTTTGGGTAGTTGAAGTCACCCAATATAATGGTGTTTGGAGAGACCTTCATATTTTCCAGTGTTCTCAGGAAGGCCGAGTGGGGTTCCTGGGTTTGGGAGGGTGGTCTGTAGCAGGCTATAAACTGGAAGGCAGTTTTACCCACTGTTAGTTGCACATGGATAGTCTCTGATGCTTCATGCTGTGCCACCAACCTGGAGGTGTGGGTATCTTTGACGAATATTGATACTCCCCCTTCTTTTGTGGCTCGGTCCAAGTTTTGGGGCCGAAAAGCATGGTATGAGGTATAACCTGGTAGTGCTGGGGTGCTCTCAGGGCCTTGAACCAGGTTTCTGTTACTGCACAGATATCAGTGTTCTCCATGCTAAGGAGAGTTTTGAGTGCATGCATCTTGAGGTTTAGACTTCTGGCATTGAGTAGCATTACTCTTAGTTTCTTATCCCTTGTGATACCTATGGAGGTGGGTTTGTCTTTTGAGCCTTGCCTAAAAAAGGTGCTATGGGGGTAGCAAGAGCCTTTGCCAGTATCCAAAAGCCCAGGGGTGACAGGGTGACAGGTGCAAGCCGTCCCTAGTGAAGCATCGTGGTTTGTCGAGCATGTCATCCCAGGCTGACAGGCATTGTATCCCCTTTGAATGACACCAATACTTAAGCCATTTGTTGAAATTGATCATCTTGTCTTCATATTGTGGCATCATTCTTGGTGAGGGTAAGATGCTACTCAAGGTCAGGGTCATACCGGCCTGGGCTACATGCTCAGAGAGCTCCTCTATGTCTCTTTTCATGTAGTCCAGGGAGGTACATCTCAGGTCATTGACACCAGCATGGACAATGACTGAGTCATATTTGTACTTGCCTTGGAGTGACCTGAGTGCTTGTGTTATGTGGCAGATCCTAGCGCCCAACAGGCAGCTCACCATGACCTTCTCCTTGTTCAGCCTGGTGAGCAGGATGTCAGTGTGCCTGACAATAGAGTCACCTATTACCTATTACAAGTGTATCAAGTGTGTTGTTTAGCCTTAAGGGCTGTGACTGTTCAACACACTGGCTTTGTGAGCTTTGTGTTGCACGTGTTTTGTTTTGGGGTAGCGTTTGCTTGGGTGTCTGCTTTGGAGGTCTCTGCTGCTTAGGCAGATTTTTATTTAGAGCCTCCGAGTATGTTTTTGTGTTTATGTGTTTGGTTTGCTGTCGTGGTAGGTCTATGTGAGACTGGAATTGTAGTGAGTGTGGTTTTCTTCTCCTCCTGACTGGTTACGCTAGTACTGAGTTGAGAGAGCTTAGCCTCCAGTTTGACTATATGGTTGCATCTCTCACATGTGTTTGAATTTGTTGGGAGGAGGAGAGGGTTGTCTGTGTACATGAGGCAGTTGTAACATTGCCTCAAGATTCCCAGATTCACCAGCTGGACCGGAGGGGAGATTGACAACTGACCTTTGGACATGCTAAAATAGTATTGGGAATTCCTTTATAATTGAAAAAAAGGGCCAATGGGGAACAAGGTACTCAAGGGGAGTTTGTGAGGGTGTAGTGCTATTAATTTTTTAGTGTTGACTTAGTGAGCAAGTGCCAGGTAACTTAAATGCAATGTGTTACAGGTAACTTAAATGCAAAAATGACAAACAGTAACTTTCTTTCAAGTGAAACAAGGAAATAAGTACAGTAAGCAATGCAGATATCACTAGGGATCCACAGAAGCGCTGAAAAGCTGCGTTTTAGGTGAAATTAGCATTTCAGGGAAATAAGCAAACAAACAACAAGCATACAAACAAAGCTAGATTCAGCAGGCCTGGATCTAGTCTATGCTACAGCAAACAAGGTGTACCAATTTCAGTAAGAAACAGTTCAAATATGCAGGCACTATAAGCCTTTAACCAGAAATTCCCAGCTCAGAAGGGCAGAGTCCAGCCTCTCCTCCCACAAGAGTGCAGACCATGAACCTTCTTAATGTAAAATAACTGGCCTGAAGCCCAAGTGCTTAAACCAGAACTAATACACTTTTAGAATAACAGACACTGAGCCCTCAATCAGCAGTTCCCAACTTAGAAGGATGTAAGCTACCTGTCCTGCCACCACAGTGCAGGCCACAAACCTTCTTAATGTAAAACAACTGGTCTGAAGCCCAAGTGCTTAAACTAAAAGGCTTAGAATGAGTTATACCAAGCAGTAATAAATACAACTGAGTACTTTTAAGATGACGCAAAAGCAAAATAAAGTAGGAAGAAACACAAACACAGTAAAAGCAGATAATTTTTTTTTTTTTTTTTTTTTTTAAGTGGAAAGAGAGAAAGGAGTAGCAGAAACTAAGCTGATTGGCCTTCTCAAATGTTCTCCCTATGGTGGTCATAGGTGCATAGGTTCATAGGACGATACTAGGCTATTGGCCCGGAAGCCCTTATAAACCTAGCCAAGAATTTCTCCCATGTTCTCACAAAGTCAGCACCTGTTTCCCCTGTCCAGCAGGGACACAGGTGGGATCCCAGTGGTGTATTTTCTGTTTCCCACCCAGTTGTCCAGATTCCTCTTAAAGAGGACTAGTGAGGTACTCTGCTTGACATGGAGAGAGAGAGAGTCTATTCCACAGATGGGGGAGTCTTTGAGACACAAATCTATCCCACCAACAAGTTCTATTAATGTCACAGACCAGGTTGAGGCCTTGCATGCGGGTTGCATGAGTGGAGTTTGACTTATGGATATGCAGCATCTCCATCAAGGCTGGGTCTGAGACAGCCTTATATACTAGACACAGGTCACATCTGAGCAGTCTGTATGAGACTGAGTAGAGGGATAGGACTTTTAGTCTATCTGTATAGGATAGGTGTTTGAGACCCTGGATTTTCCTGGTCAGGAACCTCTGTGGTCTCTCCAGCTGCTGCATGTACTTGGCAAGTTACATGCTGAAGGGGGCATTGTACTCAATAATGGGTCTGATAAGGGAGGCATACAGGTATCTTACCACCTTCTTGTTCCTGGATGAAATACCCTTACTTATGAGGTGGGCCATTTAGAAAGCCTTCCATACAATGGAGGCAATGTGGTGGTCAAAAGTCAGTTTGCTATCAACCTGGGTGCCCAAGTCCCTCATGACTGATTGCATGCTTACCACCTTGTTATTAATGTGATAATTAGTGGGGGCACCATTTTCCCCAAAAGGGGTAATGATGCATTCCTTGGCATTTAGTTTGAGGCCATGTTTCTGGCACCAGTCATTAGTTTGGGTAAGGCCTTCTTGGAAGATGTTCACATCACTAGAGGAATTTAAGACAGCACCCAGCTTGCATTCATCTGCAAACCTAGTCAGCCACTGGTTTTGGCTTGCACCTCAGAAAAGTACATATCATAACAGAAGAGGCCCAAGACCGATCCTTGGGGTATAACGCTTGTTACGGGTCTACTATTAGAGGTGGCTTCCCCTATTTTAACTGAGTGGGTTCTATCAGTGAGCCAGTTAGCTACCCATCTAGTAACATATGTGTTGATGCCTAGATGGGAGAGTTTATCTATTATGCCTGAGTGGGGAATAGTGTCAAAGGCTTTGGCTAGGTCAAGATAGGCAGTGTGCACCGTCTTCCCCTCATCCATGCCTTTGGTTACTGTTTCAAAGAAGTCAACCATGTTTAACAGGCATGATCTCTCTTTGACAAAACCAAACTGTGTAGGGTCAAGTGTTTGGAATTTTCCAATCTCCTTGTTTATAATGTCCATGATAATGCATTCCATGACCTTGCAGATCAGGCTAGTTAGGCTGATGGTTTCACCACAAACCAGAACAAATAAATAAAATACAACCAGCCACAGATTCCACAGCAGATTTATTGCTCAATACAAAAGTCTCTCTCTCTCTCTGACATCTCGGCTGAAAAAGCCTTCAAGCAGTAAAGAAACATCATAAAAGAACTTGCCTAAATACTAAAAAACATGACAATAAAACAATTAAACAATTGTGGAATCTGTGGCTGGTCGTATTTTATTTAGTTAGGCTGATGGGCCTATAATTGCCTGAGTCAGTGGACACCTCACCTTTGTGTAGAGGGATGACAGTGGCTGTCCTCCATTCGGCTGGGATGAAGGCGGTGCTTAGGCTTTGGTTCAACAGGGTGCATAATGGTGCTGAAAGATCATGCCTGAGTTCATGTAGGATGCATCCAGGGATTTTGTTGAGTCTCATGGAGGCTGTATTTTTTGCCTTTGAGAGGGCATTAAAGACCTTCTCCCTGATGATGAGGGGAGGGGGCAGGTGCTGGAGATGTCCTGGTTTACTGATGGTGGGGACAGGGGGGGTGGAATTTTCACTGAACCTGTCTGCCAGCAGGTTTCCTTTATCTATGGCATTTGTGTATGTGGTTTTCTTGACCACCAGCTCAGAGTATATTTGGCAGTTACCTTTGAGATTGCGGACATATGTGAAGAAGGCCGTGTGATTGTCCTTAGTGGATGTGGCCAATTTAGACTTGAAGTTAGCCTTAGAGGATTTCACCAGTAACCTTATTTGCTTGTTCAGACAAAGGAGAGATTGCTTACAACTTGGCACCTGCTCCTTCTTGGTCCTGGACAGCAATTTTTTCATTTTATTATAGAGTTTGTTTATCACTGCTGTCCACCAGACAGGTTTACTCTTCCTTGAGGAAGATTATTTGGTCCTGTCAGGTATTACTGAGTCCATGCAGCTATGTAGGTGGTCATATAGTTTTTTGGTGTAGGCTTGGACATTAATGCTAGTTCTAACTGAAGGGACGGTGGCTGTAAAGCATCTTATACTCACTCTCAGGATGTTGTAGTCAGCTTTGGAAAAGTTTTTTTGTTTGACCCTGGCAAGGGGGGGGGGGTCAAGGGAGATGGTGACGTTGAAAGTGATCACTTTATGGTTGGATCTTACCAACAAGGATTACACTGTAGGGGATATTACAGTGGCTACTCATATTGGTTAGTACCAGGTCCAGGATATTTTTACCTCTCATGGGGGTGTCAACTAGCTGATCCAATGCATTGGCAGTGACAAAGTTAAGGAATCTCTGGGCATTCATGTTAGGCTAGAATAGGTCTTCAACCTGATAGTTGCGTAGTTAAAGTCACCCAGGATCAGGGTAGAGGGTTGAATCTTGATGGATTCATGTAAGTCCAAATAGGTGGAGTGGGTGTCCTGTCATTGCTGAAGGTCTGTAGTTAGCTATGATTTGAATAGGTGTTTTGCCAACAGTTAACTGCACATGGAGTGTCTCCTGTGTGTCATACTGTTTGACCAGCCTGGAGATGTGTATGTCTTTGATAAATATTGAAACTCCACATCCTTTGGCTTTGTAGCCCTCCATTTGGGGTCTGACAGTATGGTAGGATGATTAACCTGGTAAGACTGGGGTGCTCTCCGCAGCTTTGAACCAGGTTTCAGTGACTGCACAAATGTCAGCATCTTCCAGGAAAAGGAATGCTTGCAATGAGTGCAGTTGCAATTTAAGACTCCTAGCATTTAGCAGCATTACCTTTAAATTTTGTTTAGAAGAATTTTTCACGTTGGAAATTTTGCCCTCATGACTTTACCTAAAAAAGGCACTATGGGGGAGACAAGAGCCTTTGCCAGAAGCCTGAAGCCCAGGGGTGACAGATGAAGGCCATCTCTAGCAAAGCATTGTGGTGTGATAATCATGTCCTCCCAGGCTGTCAGGTACTGGATCCCCCTGGAACGACACCAGAAACTAACCCAATTGTTGAAGTTAATCATTTTCTGTTTGTATTGAGGCATTATTCTGGGTGACAATAGGATGCTGCTTAAGGCTAGGGACATACCTGCCTGGGACACATATTCAGCTCATTCATGTCTCCCTTCATATAGTCCAGAGAGGTACGTCTCAAGTCATTCACACCAACATGGACTATAACAGAGTTATAACAGTACATGTTGTTGACAGACTTGAATGTGTGCATGATATGGTGAATTCTAACATCTGACAAGCAACTTACCATGACTTTCTCCTTGTCTAGCCTGGTGAGGGGCACATCTGTGTGTCTCACGATAGAGTCTCCTATGATTAGTATGTTGGGTTTGTGGCTGGGCCTTAGAAGCTGTGAGCATACCTCTCAACATCTTAGAGCAGGAAATCTGGACAAAGCTGTAAGTAAAAGTGGGACAAAGGCCCCAAAATAGGGACACTTTTTAAATACTGGTCTTACAAACTTAGAAAGTTGATAGAATAACAGGTTTTGCATTAGCATGAATTCTCTGAAGGATATGAATTACAAAACTCAAATGTCTGTCATCATTTTCTAACTTCAGTCTTTAATGATTTGTCACTAATTTACCTGAAAACCACACTTTTATGAAAAATGGAACAAAAATATGAGGAAAAAAATCTGTACAGTTGAAACGTATGACTGTGAGACCCAGGCATGTGTACTATCTGTGGTGCTTGGTGCTGTAGGTTGTGATGTGCGTGTGTGTTTTTGCCTTGGAGGTCTCTTTTGTTTAGGTATGTTTTTGATGAGAACCTCCACATATGTGAGAGTGTGTTGTACAGGTGTGGGTGGTGTTAGAGTTGTGGTGTTTATAGTGCTTGTGCAGACAACCTTCTCAATGCCAGATGTACTAGCTTGTGATTGAGACAGCAAGGATTCTAGGTTCTTAATATAATTGCATCTCTCACATATTATGCTCCTAGGTGGTAGTAGTAGAGGGTTGTCCACATACATGAGACAGTTGTTACACTGTCCTAGGATGCCCATATCAACCAGGCTAGCTGGAGAAACCATAGGAAATTGCCTGTCCATGGTTGTCAGAATCTGTGGAAGAGAGGTCAGGGATAGTAGAGTGGATACTGCCTGAGTAGAGTACCTGTAGGTGTGAGTAGGGCTGGATAAAATCAATACAGTAGCTACAGCCGAGATATCTCGTAAAGGGTTAAAACAGTACTGCGTCAGTGTGCAATGCACAAACAAGCGAAATCCATGCAAACACGGGGTTTGAATACCATGAATATGAAAGTAAAATAGAAGCACTAGAATTTACCAATTCACCCTTGTCCCTGAGCTCTAAGCTAAACACCCTATGCCAGACAAGTTCCAACCAGTTCACTTACTCCCACTAAGTGCAGGTAGGCCCTAGCCAACAAAAGATGGTGTAGCAGGAAACACAGGAATCACACAAGCAGATCTAAATACAACACAACCTGTAACCAGACTATGCTAAATATATTTAAACTCTGTTTAGGTCGATTTAACACAGGAGAACAGATACAAAGTTAAATATAACAGCAGAACATTTCCCACTCAGTTAATTAAACAGTTTAATGGCAAAACAATGAAAAAATACAGTGCAGATGTAAAGCAAGTTAATAAAACAGCACAGTTAATCAAATACAAGTGCAGTATAAGTCAGAATAAATTGAAAAATGGCACTTAGTTTTGTAGATTCTCTCAGCAGCTTTGAAATCAGCACAGAGTAGATGCAGAAAAATTTAATTAGGTTACTGACAAGCAGTAACAAATGTAGCAGAATAAATGCAAGTGAACACCTTAGCACAGGCAGCAAAATAAAGTAGGAAGAGGCACATTTTTTAAGTAGAAAGAGAGGAAACAGAAGATATTTCAAGGTTAAGAAGATAAAGGGGTGGGCCTTCAAAACTGATCTTACTGTACTCAGTAGAATGAGCTGATGCAATGGGACTGGGAGGAGTGTTCAATAATAAGTTTATAGTAGAGGCGGGCAACTCAAACGCCACCAAGCTTTAAGACCACAACAACAATTGGGCGGGTGGGGAGAAAGTAGCGGACTCCAAGTCAGACTGCTGACCAGTCATGAGTTGAGTCCCACAGGGATCAGTCCTGGGTCCTCTCCTGTTTGGCATCTACTTCTCAGAAGTCCAGGCCAACACAGACGGACTCTGGCTAACCAGATTCGCAGACAACTGCAAGCTGTGAGCGATTATTAACTCCCCAAGTGATGTAGACATCCTACAGAAAGGCCTCACTGAGACAAATGACTGGTGTCGAAATGATGGCCTTAAGCTTAATGCCAAAAAATGCGTTGTCACCCACTTTGGGAAAAACTCAGTTCCCACTAATTACCACATCGATGGTAGCTCACTGAACACTGAAGGCGTTATAAGAGATCTGGGAACACAGGTTGACAGCAACCTCTTCTTCGACCACCACATTGTCACTGTGGTCAGAAAGTCCTTCTATGTGGCACATCTCATTACCAAGGATTTTGCATCCAGGAAGAAAGAGGTCATCACCTCTCTCTGCTCTTCCCTCCTTAGGCCAATCATCAAATGTAATGCCCCATTTGGCATGTATCTCACTAGACACATGCAACAGCTGGAAAGGTCACAAAGGTACCTCACGAAGAGGATCCTAGGCCTTAAACACGTCATACACAAACAGACTCAAAAAACTCCAGCTATTCTCTGTCTCATATCATCTACTAAGAGGCGATCTCTGCTTGACTTACAAAGCCATGTCTGACCCAGCTCTGTTAGAAATGCTACACCTAAAGAAATCCCAGTCCCTCCCCACCACACGCTCCAGAGACCTCAACCTCATTACCACAGTCAACAGAACAATGTGGAGGGACAGGTTCATAACCTAGAGACTGCCCATGCTCTGGAATAGACTTCCCATACATGTCAAACAGAGCATCTCACTGGCTCTGTTCAAGAGATATCTTGATGAGTGGATGGGAAATAGAAAGTTCACCCCAGGGATCACTCCAGTGGCTCTACTTGACAGAGGCACTATGAACTAACATCTGACAACACAATGCCAGGGCACTTCTATGGACTAGGCTTGTAAAGGCTCCAGGGCCATTAGCCTAGCACACACCTATGAACCTATGAACAAGTTCAGAACAGACGTAAGGATTCAATTCACTAAGCCCAAAACATAGTTGCATGGTCCAAACAGACATGCAGCAAATACTGTCACAGTCAATCAGAAGTCTAGAAAACAGCTATAAACAAGCACCCATCCTTTGCAGTCCCACAGCAGATCCCTGGAAAACAACAGAGCAAGGGCAGAAGGTCCAACTCACTGCAGCTCTGAGCAAACAAGCACAAACTGGCCCAAACATTGGCTACCCAAGGAAGAGAAACAGGAACCAGCCAAAGCTCAAACCATCCAATCAAAAATACCCCAAACAGAGCCTTGCAGCAGCAACTCCAGCCAAATCAGGCCAAACCGAACCCCCCCTTCCACAATACACAGACAGGCCTCTCTAGACAAAAGATTAACTCTACTACAAGCTCCTAAGGTTACAAACAGTACTAGATTTAGCAGACCCTGAACCTGGTCTATGCTAGTGTTTTTCAAGTGCAGCAACAAGTAAAATGAACAGAAAAAGCAGAGAAACAAAAAAGGAGACAGAGATCAGAACAGAAGTAAGGATTCAATTCACTAAGCCTAAAATACAGTTGCACAGTTTAAACAGATATGCATCAAATGTTGTTTTAGTTAATCAGAAGTGCAGAAAGGTCAGAAGGCCTAACTTACTGAACTTTGAGCAAAGGTTTGATTGTTAAGCTTCCTGTTCTTCATGAAACTTGATTGCTATAACCCTATGGTGATATTTTCTATTTCCTATAGACATAACAACATATTTCTGTTACTGATATTTATTTTCAGTATTAGGTTGCCTGATCTGATGTTAACGCCTCCAATACTATGCTCCAGACAGAGAGTTTCCAACAGAAATGTTTTCTAGTATGACATCATCTTCTCCCTTCAGGTATCTTGTTCAAATGTTACAAAATGTAGTATTGTATTAAAATTAGATAGACTACAGAATGTTTTCTGACTTTTATGAATGCATACTGAACACAGTTTAAATTGATAAACCCTGTGCCAAGATCTTCTGCTGTGGTATATATTATACGTTCTCACCATTGATGCTAAATTTACTGACATTAAAGGTGAGGGTATTTACTAAAGCATCAGGTGACATCTTTTACTGAAGTAATTTAAGTTTCCCTCTTTGTGGTCAGTACATGTTACACTAGTATCCCTGATATGGCCATGAGTATAACGTAAAATAAAAATGATGTACAAGATTCCTGTCTCTGCCCTTAAAGATAATCAAATTGCAAGCTAATCACTGCATATGTTTTATAAACCAGGTTATCTTTTAACAAATGTCACATACCCAAAATATTATCACTGTAGATGTTCGAGTGCTAATACAGCTGCAGTCATAACAGATGGGTTCTCGCTTCTTCCCTGATGTCAGTGCGACAGGGGTATAAGGAACCAGCCAACACCATTTGTCAGGTGCCCCCCCCAGAAAGGCAATAATAATGTGTGTGATAATGCAGTGCTATATAATCAAAATACAGTAGTTGCAAGCAAATACATCATAAATAAAAAAAACCCCAATCAGGTTGTATGAGGATGTGTTAGCCTATAGCCCTGTCCCAAGAGGGATGGAGGTGTTCATCGTGCATACAGCTGCAGTCATAACAGATGGGTAGAATCCCAAAGCTATGCCTGCTGCCCTGCAAGACTGCAAGCCCCCCCTAGATTTTGAGTATAATGGTAGGTTGTGTGCTTTGGAGAGAAGATGCACAGAGAACCAAGTGCTGCTGCCAAAAATATCCTTGTGAAGGAACTCCTCTGAGGAAGCAGAGGTGGCTGTGGCCCCCCTGGGAATGAGTTCTAATGCCTGTAGGAACAGTTTTGCCATGAAAGAGCTATCCATTGTCTGTTTGGAAATTTGCTCCCTTGAGCCTTGAGCTCCTACACAAAGCAGCTGTTCTGTTCTGATTTTCTGAAAGGCTTTTGTCTAAATAAATACAGCTGTCTGTCTGTGGATGTCCAAGGATGTATGTAATCTCTCCCCTTTTTTTGAGGATTGATAAAAAAGCAGGTAAATGTATGGCCTGATTTAAAGCTACCCTGGATCCGAAACTCTGTCCTGATGGAAGATGATAAAAGGCTGGACAGCCATGAGAGCCTGTAGTTCTGAAACTCTACGAGCTGAGGTGATAGCCAGAAGGAAAGCTGTTTTCCAGGACAAATATTGCAAATCTGATGAGGCAGCTGGCTCAAAGGGAGGTAAGGTCAATTTTTCCAGAATTAAATTAAGATCCCAAGCAGGTATTGGTTGTTTCCTTGGAGGCCTTAAATTCTTAGCCTCTCTGAGGAACTGTCTTAAGAGAGGGTGAGAGAATAAAGGTGGATCAGTGTTGTATTCTGCAGAAATGGCTGAGGCATGTATTTTAATGGAGGAGAAAGAAAGTCCACTGCTTAGCAGTTCAGCCAAATATTGTAGTATTTGAGGTAAATTCAGTTTTCCAGGATCCTGGCCCTTTTTCTCATTCCAGACACAAAAACGTTTCCATTTTGCGGAGTAAGCTTTTCTAGTTGATGGTCTTCTGGCCTCCAAAATGACATCCTGCACCTCCTTGGAGAGTAGGGCCTGTTGTGATGCTAAGGAATCTTCCATGCGGCTAGATTGAGTGTTTTTAGCTGGCTGTGAAGAGTTTTGAAACTGTGCTGAGTCAGAAGAAGAGGCATTAGAGGCAGGGTCCATGGTGGGGAATGCGTCAGGCTCCTCAGGAGTGGGTACCAGTGTTGCCTTGGCCAGTCCGGAGCAATGAGAATCATCTTTGGTCTGTCTGCTTTGGTCTTTAATAAAACTTTGGGCAGCAGAGGAAGAGGGGGGAAGGCATAAACTGTCATTGATGTCCAACTGAAAGAAAGAGCGTCCACTCTCCAGGCCTTTGGATGGAAGATCCTTGAGCAGAATTTTGTCAATTGATGATTTTTGTGGGAGGCAAAGAGATCTATGTCTGGCCTTCCCCATTCTTGGATTATTTCTGTAAAAACTTTTGGATGCAATTTCCATTCATGTGGATCTGTCATATTCCTGCTTAGGTTGTCTGCCAGCATGTTTTCCTTGCCTGGCAAGTACTGTGCTTGTAGTTCCATTTGTAAGTCCATGGCCATGTTCCAAAGTAACATGGCCAGTCTGCATAGGGGGTAAGAATGTGTTCCTCCCTGTTTGTTTATGTACCACATAACTGTGGTGTTGTCCGTTCTTATCAATAATTGACCTGGTTGTAGAAGGTCCTTGAAAGCTATAATAGCATTTATTACTGCTAGCATTTCTTTTTGATTGATGTGAAGGTGCTTTTCTTTTTGGGACCATTTGCCCTGAATGCACCGATCTGTCATGTGCACCCCCCAGGCGTAGTCTGAGGCATCTGTTGTGATGACTTGATTTGCTTGAGGCTTGCTGAATGGAAGACCTGTGTTTGTTTGACATGCTTGAGCCCACCACAGAAATTCCTGTTGCAGACATGGAATTAGTGGTATTATTGTTTCCAAACTGTGGCTGTGTTGAGACCATATGTTATTCAGGTACCATTGTAGTTTCCTCATATGCAGCTTTGCACATGGGATTAGTAAGATGCAAGATGCCATGAATCCCAGAGCCTGCAGGATTTTCCTTGCAGTCAGCCTGGTGCAATTTGCTAGTGTTCTGAAGTAATGTATTAGTTGCCCCTGCTTCTCTGGCATGAGGTAGGCCATCTGGGTGTTTGTGTCCAATTTGGCACCCAGGAAAATTATCTTCCGAGAGGGTATTAGCCTTGATTTCTTTTTGTTGACTGTGTATCCCAGAGATTTCAATAACATTATTACATAAGCCAGATGTTTCAGAAGAATGTGCTTGCTGTCCGCTTGGATCAGGCAGTCATCCAAATAGGGGTATATTTGTATCCCTTGAAGTCTGCAGTAGGCAATTACTGATGGCAGGCATTTCGTGAATACTCTGGGTGCAGTAGATAAGCCAAAGGGCAATGCAGAGAATTGATAATGGGTTGAACCTGCAAGAAATCTGAGGTACCTTCTGCAATTTTGTCTGATTGGGACATGCAGGTATGCCTCCTTGAGGTCCAATGTTACCAGCCAAGACTCCTTGCCCAGCATGGGAAGAAGTTGCTGTAGAATGAGCATCTTGAATTTTGGTACGAGTAGAAATGTGTTTAGGATGAATAGATCCAATATAGGTCTCCAATCTTTTCCCTTCCTTGGCACCAGAAATAGCCTGGAATAAAAACCTTGACCTTGTTCATGCGTAGGTACCTCTTGAATAGCTTTCATGTTTATGAGATCTGTAATTTGCTTTTGTGCCTCTGCCCTTTGATTGTGTGGCAGGTTTGGCATGCCTCTCATTTTTGGAACGGTGTGAAAATGGAATTTGTAGCCTCTGTTTATAATGTCCAGGATCCATTTGTCCTTTGTGACAACATGCCAATTTTTTGAGAATAATGCCAGCTTTCCTCCTAAGGGGGCTGCCATTTGAAACCTGGTTGGCATGCAAAGGGGAAAGTCATTGGGTTTGCTTTCTGAAAGATTGCGAGTTGTCCTCACCACCTCTTTGTGTAGGAGCTTGCCATTGTCTGTCTCTATATGATCCTTGGGATTGTCCTCTGCCCCTCAGGTGCCTGTATCTGCCTCTTTGGGGTCTGTCTGTGGCAGGAAAGGACCAGTTTTTGGAAGGCCAATTTCTACTAAAACGTGGGGGTTGAACCTGTAGAAATTCTTTCACAGTTTGCATTGATTTAGCCTTTTCCTCCATTTTCCTTAATACCTCCTCAGCATTTGCACCAAATAGTACATCCTTTTGAAGAGGGGCGTCTAGTAATTTAGCTTTGACATGATCAGGCAAGGCTTGTTCCTTGAGCCAGGCATGCCTACGTATGACTGATCCTGTAACAGCAGCTCTACATGAGGCCTCTAGAGCATCAAAACCACATTGTAAGGTATGCTTACCCACTTGTTCTGCACTATGCATCAAATCCTGCAACTCCTTCAGGTCTGGTTGTTCAGGTTGTGACATTTTACTCTTCAATTGTGATAACAAAACTGTTGGTATTTTAGCATATCAAACTGACAGTTTAAGGCCCTCATGGATAAGGTAGCCGAGGTATATACCTTTTTTCCCCACCTTTCTAAGGATCTGGAATCTCTCTCGAAGGCAATGGATTTTTGGCAATGGAGGCCTTAACTCCCTTGGGGCCCTGTGAGATGGTTTCTGGGTCAGCAGCATGGCTTTTGTAAAGAAATTGGTGTGAGTCAGGGACCCTGTAGTACCTGTCAGGCTTAACTGGAGCTGGAGGTAGAGAGTCCGGGTTAAGGCAGGCCTCTGAGTAAACATCATCTAGGATGTCCAAGACAGGAGGAATAGCCAGAGGCCTATGCTGAGGTAACAAGAGAAATTCCCTGAGCTTTTTCTTGGAATCTGAATAATCCTGGCCTTCCCAGTGGAAGTGTTCCCTTAAGGTATGCAAAGTTTCCCCAAATGAGTAATCCTCAGGGGGGGATACAGAAGGGATGGACTCCTCCGCATCAGAGTCTTGAAAAGGGGAGTAAGAATGATCCTCATCATCAGAGTGCTCTGAAATAATGGAGCCTTGATCAGAGGAGGGGGAATCTTCCTCCACTCTGGGCCTTTTGTCCGGTGGGGACTGAGAACCTCTGATTAGAGTAATTAAATCCTCAGCCATTTTAAGCATCTGTTTCTTAGGCATGGGGCCTGGAGATGGGCCCTGTGTAGCTGGTCTCTTAGAGTGCATGGTTGCTTTAGACTTTGTGAAAGACTTGATGGAGAAAGAAGAGGAAGGTCTGAAGACACCTTGAGTGGAGGTGGACCTGTCCACATTCTGAGTTTCAACGCCAAGAGTGGCTTTGGTATCTGTAGTCGGGGTGTGGGCCGAGGAGCCTGCGACCTCGGGCACAGGAGACACCGTCAAAGAAGTGTCGTCGGTAATCAGGGGCTGCGTAGGCGCCTCACTGAGAACCGGACCACATGTAGTCGGCTTTGGCGTGGTGTCGGTAGAGGCCGCAGACCTTGTGTGTCGGTCCTTGTCTTTGCGTTTTTTAGACAAAACCGGAGTCAGAGTATCCGATGACATAGTATAGTTAAATGCTTTCCCAAAATAATGCTGGGCGAACTCCGCCCGATGCTTAATAGTGCGTTTGTTGAATGTAGCACAAAAGCGACAGACCGAGACGTCGTGGTCTGGGCCTAAACAAGGTATACAGAGGGAATGGAAATCCTTGTGCGGTATTTGCTTCCCACAAGAAATACAATTATTAACTTTGTCTGACATCGGTCTGAGGCAAGAAAAGTTTCCCCAACGGGGTATTTAGCTTTTAAGAAGACTTCGGTTTCCAAATTTCGTAATTTCAGGAGCTGGCTGACGGGCACTTGCAAACTGCTTCTGCTTCGGGCACTGCACGGCAAGAAAGACTGAAGAAAATGGCGTTGGCTGGTTCCTTTATACCCCTGTCACACTGACGTCAGGGAAGAAGCGACGACAACCGACGCCGGACCTAGACTTTGGAATTCGGCTGACCGAGGACCCGCCTGACGGCAGGAGAACCCATCTGTTATGACTGCAGCTGTAAGCACGATGAACATCACAGTTCATACAATTATCTAGACACACATGCGCTCGCGTGCACGCACACACACAAATATACACTCACATGCACACACTTACTCAGATTTTGCAGGTAACCTTTTTACTATTAATGCTTTAAAACAGGAGATAAGTATTTCCATTGTGGCAGAGTCTGTGATTACATGGTCTTTGAAGCGTTTCTTAAGTGGTAGTTTCAGATGCATGTTTATACACTGAGGAAGGACTTTGTGACTGAAACTAGCATGTGCACTTTAATGTCACTGGTCAGTTTTAACTTGAGTGAAAAAAAATTAAGTTGAGCACTCATCCTGGCAGGCAATATAAGAAATTCATAGTGTGCTGCCCAGTTTGTGTTAGGATTTTTGATGCTAGGAAAACCAACACCAGCTGGGAACACTTAGGGAACTGCCCAATAAGCACCGTCATTGCAGACATCACTGTCATTGTTTTTTGGGGGGGACATGCATACACTGCTGTCTGCTTACCTGCTGTTTATGAGTCTGAGTCTATGTTTCATGCATATAAGTGATAGATGATGACATACTATTTTGGAGGAAGTCACAGCCATCCTGGGGTTGAATGCATACATGCCTACATGCCTCTGTGAGGGAGGGATTGAAGACATTTAGCTTGTGGGTATTTACTTGTATTTTTAAGCTCATTCAAGTTGGTGGTGATGCTGGGATTGTAGGTATGGTGCATGCGGCTCAGTGGGATTGCCAAAAAGCATTAAGGTTCATACTAATGAATCAAGTACGTTTGTCTATGTGTTGCATAAACTCAATGTGTAAATGGCTTACAAGGATGGGATACTGTAGAGGACCTCGTGGCCTATGCAGAATGTGACAGTTATGCTGCAGTACCTTGAGAAATGTACCTCCTTAGTGCTCCTAATGTACAGTCAAGTCCTTTAGGCACATTATCAGCTGAGCTTGATTGTCTTTGCCACTGACTACAGCTAGTCAGCATCTAACATCATTTGTCTGTGCTACTGGTTACATCTAGGAAATGCCCCCTCAACAGTATATGATATTCATTTTGTTTGATTAGTGCAGTTGCTGAAATATCTGCACCGGTACATTGCAGACATATTGCTGATGTGTGGCTGGAGATGTTCCTCGCCCATATGCTCCATTTAGATTGAATTTGTGTTACTTGCGGTGCATCGATGCATTGTTTGTGTGCATGCCACATTTACTGTTAGGACATTCTCTGGGGACATATCTTTCTGTATGCTTTCTTTGTGCTACCTACAACTGCACATAGACCTGGATGTAGCTGTGTCTGTGGCATACAGATGCAGCACATGTATACACTACATAATGGTGGGTCAGGCCGTTGCACACCTTCATCTGTCACAGTCATTTTTTAGGTGGTTCATGTTTATGATGGTATCACAGCATTCCTTTTCAGGTGTGGTTCCCATTACCTGAGGTAATTATTTTCATTAAAGTTGTGTTTTGCATTGTGTTGGGTAACCCTGGGTAGGAGAAGGCAGCATGTTACACGCAATGTCTGTGATAGCTTAGTTAAAGTGTTCATATTCATACACTGCTCTTCCTGTTATGCTGTGTTGTAATTTAGGTAGTCAGAGAAGCAGAGAATAATAGTGCGCTAATAAGTAATGTTCTGAACAATTCGCCCTTTGTGGTGCATATACTAATGATTTTTGTTCTTTATTTCCCTTTCCCTGTTGTATTTATTATTATTTTTTTTGACATGGCATATTGCACTAAAGCTTAGCATGAAGGTTTCACTTAATGGCTGTATGCACATTTCTGTGCAAATGTTTTACTTTCTTAGGTAAACACAGAGTATTGTGTCAGGATGATTACATCTACTTCATAGTCTCTTCATTATAATGTACTGCAGGGTTCTTTATTAGATCCATTCATATGGAATGTGCCCATGCTCCATTTAATAGATTTTCTTTCAAAAGACAGATTTGCAATACTCTCGTTTTGTTGATAACACACTGCTTTACCTCTGATTTCCTCAGCAATCTGCTTCCAGAGTTAGCATTCTAGCTAAGCCTTGAAATGCATCCATGACAGGATGAAAGCTAATCATATAGAACTCAGTACATCAAAGACAAATGCCATAGCTCTGCATGCCACTTTGAACAATATGTTGCTTGTTACAGTTTATGTTTCCCTCTAAGATCATCTATAGGGGCGATAAACTGGAATTTGTGTTAAAGGAGTGCTATATGGATGCTTTATTTAACAAGTCAGCCTTAAAGGAGTAGGTTTCTTCTGTTGTGAAGTCTTCCTGTTCCAGTTTAGGAACATCCATAGTCGGCTTTAGGCACCAGCAAACCCTGCAATCACTGGGGGCCCCCTGTTAGCGGGGCCCCCAACCACAGCAAGTTATCTTAACTTGATATTTTGTAACATGTCTCTCAAACCAACAAAAGCTAGTACAGCAATCTTGTATACTTAGTGAATGAGGTAGGTAATAATAACTCTTATTTATATTTTCTTTAAAATTCAAAGATATCTCTAGTTATAGTAACAGTGTTTTATCAAGTAATAGGCTTCTCAATTCCATTAACTATTTACCACTGGCATAGTGCCCCTGGCTTAGTTAAATCCTGCTGGTGGACACTCTGTCCATTCTGTCCACTAAAACTAGCAACATAGCCAGCTTTAAGCACCTGCAATACCTGTGCCTGCAGGGAGCCCCCTTAATCATACTTGACTGTGTGGGGGGCCCACAAAAGCTGCCCCTGGTTGTGGAGAAATGAGGAGAAAAAATGTACTAATTTCCTGATTATGCTGTTTTATCTGAATAGGGCTGTGATATAAAGAACATGAACAATTTAAGCTCTAGAGAGATCAGTAGGCCAGAGTGACTGATAGTGCAAACCTTGGATTTTAAGGAGATTTGATGTTTCTGATCTTCAAGGATGGTTTTCTCTTTCAGGGAGTTTTATAAATGCTGGCAGAACACCAGATACTATAATTCTCAATGTCTTTGCTTGAGAATTATGCACAATGCCAAAAAAAAAAAATAGCAGAACAAAATCTCAAAATCAGGAACATGTTTTAGGTATTGCTCTAATTCACATAAAATGTTAATAGATTAACACCATTTGCATCAACATGCATTTTTGAACAATAAGTATAAAACTCTGATGTCTGGATTTACTGACTCTTTGTAAGTCTGAATGATTTACCAGCAAATAAAACTTTTTACAAAGGACAGAGCAAAATTATGAGACAAAATCAGGGAAGGTCTCTGAAATCAGGGACAGTAACAGGTATGCATTACTCCTCAATGAGGTAAATAAAAATAACTTATCTGCTGCTGTTTGATGACTGCTAAACAGCAGTCACTGATTTGGCATGGCAGTACCAATGTTGCACAATGTGTTGCTACTTGATGGAAGAACTACAAAACTAGTATTGCTATGGGTTTTGTGTGTGTGTGTGTGTGTGTGTGTGTGTGTGTGTGTGTGTGTGTGTGTGTGTGTGTGTGTGTGTGTGTGTGTGTGTGTGTGTGTAAAAAATATCACAGATTTTTAGAATGCCAGGACACATACATTCTTCTTCTTCTGGGTATCAAAAATAATTGCATCTAGCAACTAATTATATTTCAAAAGTAGGGCATAAAATATATCACAGAACATTCAGACACTTTGATCTTTGATCTTCTAGAGGTCTGGTGCCCCCCATCCCCACCCCAGACTGTATAAATGGATACGGACAGGCCTGCTTAACTTAATCATCCTTGTCTGTGGAGTCCCAACAAAAGCTGTTGCTGGTTGGGGAAAAATGAGAAAAAATGTATTCATTTTCTGATTATGCTGTTTAACCTGTACAGAGCTGTGATATGACCATGTTATGATAAAGCTGATAATGGCCTCTGCTCTCAACCACACCCATTCTAAAAGCAGCCCTTCTGAAATGTGTGTGTGTGTGTGTGTGTGTGTGTGTGTGTGTGTGTGTGTGTGTGTGTGTGTGTGTGTGTATACAGAAAGGTTGCTGTAAGTTATGGGGGTTTGGCTGGGGATTGTGTGGTTATTACTTCTTTAATTTTCATCACAGTCAAACCTTAGAGGTGTGCACAGAAGGTCATTATAGCTTGCGTTTGGGCTGGGGACAGTGTGGTCATTTTTTCTTTTACTTTTCTCACAGACTTCAGAGGGGTACAAAGAAGGTTACTATAGCTTGTATAGGGGCAGTGTACTGTTTAGGAGCAACAAAGTAGAATACTTTATTGTAATCATTATTTTTTTCTTTCCTCACAATCACATATCAGGCCTTTGGGGGATAGGGGCATTGAATGAGAAGGCATGCTATGTATATATATATATATATATATATATATATATATATATATATATATATATATATATGTCAGCAGTCATTTTAAATACATTACTGTGGCAGTTTGAACATCTGCTTACATCCCAGTCTGACACTAGATGGATGCATAGGCAGTGGCTGTCTAGTTTTATGGGGGGGGGGGGGGGGGGGCAGTATTCACAGATAGTGGATATCCTCACGATAATTGTCTTGTTAGTTTATTATGAACTACTATTTTGTCAGCTTTGAACATTAAGCCTTAGGGACAACTCAGGTCTTCTTTGAAAGACTGAAATTCTTTTCTTACTCATGATGTTTGTTTAGGCCTCCATTGGATAAAAAAGTTGGGAGAATGCTCAAAAATGCATCCCAGAGCATCTCTAGCCCCTATAGCTTCTGGGGGCACTGGCGTATTGAGTTATTTCCTAAATAGTTATTACTGTGCTATCTTGGCCAGGAAAGGTGTGTTGAAAGGATGCATGGAAAACTAAAACCGAACAGCAACACTGCTTTTCTTTCCTTAATCATAATTTCTGTTTACACCATCACTGGATGAAAAGGTTGTGTAAAAAGAAAAAAACTTTAAAATGCTCATCAAAGCATATAGAAAGTTGTAGCTTTTTGAAAAAGCTGCAGGGTATGGCAAAATGTGAGAAAAAGAAGAACAAAGTAATATGCATAGTATGGAGTGCCCAAGATGGTGGGAGCGGAACATTGGAAGATATGTGTGTGGGGGGGGGGGGACAGAACAGTAAGCAGTGCCCAGGACACCATTTCACCTAAGTCCACCCCTGTACATAGTGCTGTTGAACTTTATCATTGTTGCAACCAAATACCAGTAACTGAATGTGGCTTTGTGAGATGGGTCAACGTAGTGTGGTGCATAGAGCTGTTGTAATTTATCATTGTTGCAACTAAATGCCAGTAACTGTGAAGGTCCGTTTGAGAGATGGGCCATCATAACATGCTAGGTAGGCCTACTGTAACCTTAGAGCACTGTAGCTACAGTTCATACTACTCCTAAAAGTTTGCAGCATGAGTTAAAATGTTATTTCGGAAGGGTGGCAGTGACAGGGTGATATTTTGACTGAAAGTGCCTAGGGAACCCCAACTTGACATTTATTGGGGGCCTCCAAATGATAATACTGGCCCCGGGAAAATCAACCTTATTAAGTATCTTATTCCACCTACAGGACTGTCTGTTGTGGTAGCTCTTAGCTTCTTAGCACAAGAAATATGGACAAAGCAAAAAGTAGCGGGAGGGGGGGACAGAGACCCAGATGTAGGGACAGATTTGAAATATTACACTTATAAACTTAGAAAGCTGATAGAATAACAGGATTTGTGTTGGCATGCATTTCTAAAGGACATGATATTTGAAATTCAAATATATGTCATTGTTTAGTGACTTCAATCTTCAGTGATTTGCCTGAAAACTACAAATATTTTGAACAACAGACCAAAAGTATAAAGCAAAAATATTGAAATTCTGTGAAAATCTGGACAGTTGAGATGTACATGATTTGAAATATGTCACTTGATTTAAAACACAGAATATCTAAACATAAATCGTCTAACATAACTGATATAAACACACTTCGGGCCGGATTCATGAAGGCTTGCATGGAGTCTAAGAGTAGAGTAAGACTCCATACTCCATGCAGCCAACATGTCCGCCGAGCAATCCAGGAACAGCCGGTAGGGGCGTGCAACAGAGCTCCCAAAATGAGTCCTACACGGATAGGGCTTGGATATGCAAATTACCTCAATTGCAGGCGAAAGCTATGCAAATGAGGTAAATTTGCGATCCAGGAAACCCGAACCAGTCCGAGTAAGAGTAGTGTTATTTGC
This sequence comes from Protopterus annectens, assembly GCF_019279795.1. NCBI lineage: Eukaryota > Metazoa > Chordata > Ceratodontiformes > Protopteridae > Protopterus > Protopterus annectens. Next base: position 264,096,324 of record NC_056745.1, on the reverse strand, counting down.
AGAAATGTACTCAGTTGACAACTGAGTATGGTTCTGCAAATAGCAAAACGGAGCCGTGACAGCTCCAAAAAAAGGATGCATCCAGTTGAGGAAGCATGCCAATGGCCAAAAATATGGCCATTTGGCAACATTCACTGATGCAAAATAAAAATAAAATATTTTTTTTTTTATCCCGATCTCCGGTTGTTAAGCGTAGTGCAGCGCCGCGCAAATGCGCTGCACTCTAAAAGCCAGAAAAACAATAATTAAAATCCACAAATGTGGATTTTATTGTAATTCTTCATTTACAATGCAAGGGAATGGCAGGCTGAAGACAACATGGCTTCAGAGTAGAGGTTGCTAAGGGGGGAAGCTCAGTCTAAGAGATGTAACCAAGCATTAGTAGGCAATCCTATGCAAATAAGGGTTAGGATAGTGAATCACAAGTTTACATAGCAAATGAGCACAGTCAGTTGCGTGTAGGAGTAGGATAAAAGGAGTAACAGAGTAGAAGATAGATGACATCACGAGGGGGGTATGCATGAAAGAAGTGGAGCAGAGTGGCATGGGTCAGCTGTCATTTACACATCAGTGGAAGAGGTGTGTCAACAGGTAGGCTAGGTAAAGGCAAGAAATCGAAGGTATATGCCATGGATAACACTAAAGTTTCTTGTATAAGTGCTTGCAACATGTTTGCGTGCGGGTGCGTGCCTGTATATCTGAGTAAGACTGTATGCACGTGTGTATGCCTGTGTGTGCGCGTTTAAGCCGGAGTAAGCATGTCTAAGGTTGTTTAAAGTTGTGTAAGTGCATTTGCGCCGGTGTGCACGCGTTTTAGCAAGAATAAGCAAGTTTTAGTCAGTGTAAGCATGTGTACATGCGTGTGAGCTGGTGTGCGCATGTTTGTGCTTGTGTGTGCTGTGCTGTCCCCCTGAGGAAACAGAAAGGGAAAAGGAAGCACAACAAATAGTAGGAAGTTAACCAGGGAGTACTAGCAGAGCTAGCAGGTGAAAACAATCAGAATCAGGCACTTACACAGGCAGTACACTAGCCCAGCCCAGCCCAGCACTTAAAACTCTGCAAAAAGCATTCCACTAGGTTTCTCTCAAGAGACACTGCAACACTGCAGTAAGCTAATAGAAGTGAAAACTGAAAAAGCTTTACTGAGACAAAGAAATGTTAGGGGCTGCCATTGCTGTTATAAGGCGACATATGCAACATACTGAGGGTGGTGACAATGAGAATGCTGCTGGACAACCCACAGTGAGGAGACAGAGAAGAGTGTACAGGCCCAGGGTAACCTACCAGGGGCTACATGAGCTGGAGATAGTGGAGCCCTATAGAGTGGACAGAGACCTCTTGCAGCAAATTGTTGAGCTGTGCAGGCCACGCCTCACACACAGAACCAACAGAGGGGAACCTATCCCAGTGGAACCCAAGGTATGTGTTGGCCTAAGAATATTAGCAACAGGTACCTTCCAGAGACCAACTGGTGATATGATATGATGGGGATATCACAGGCATCAGCATCCAGGGTACTGTACCAGTTCCTGGATGCCATGTCAGCACATGTCAGTGATCATGTATATTTCCCCAATTCCCGTGAGGTTTTGGCCAGCAATATGCGTCTCTTCCAGCAAATAGCAGAATACTCTGAGGTAGTGGGTGCAATAGACTGCATGCACATATGCATCAAAGCACCAGCCGGTGAGCGGGGTAGGGTCTACTTCAACCGCAAGGGCTTCCCTTCCATCAACTGCCAGGTCATGTGTGATGCCCAGGGCATAATACTGAATGTGTGTGCTGGCTGCCCTGGAAGCTACCATGGTTCTCATACCTGGCATCTGATGCAGCTGTACCAGACATGTGCCAATGGGGACATCCCTTATGGTCACCTAGTGGGGGATGCTGGCTATGCACTAGAGCCGTGGCTGATGACACCCATCAGAAATGCACACACACCTGAACAGGAATGCCATAATGAGGCACACGCACAAACACGAAATGTAATCAAGCATGTGTTTGGCCTGCTCAAGTCACGGTTCCGGTGCCTGGACACTTCTGGTGGAGCCTTGCAGTACTCACCAACTACATGTACCAAAATTGTCATGGTATGTGCCATGCTACATAATATGATCCTGCGAAAACAGCTGCAGCAGGAGCAGCATAGGCCTGGGCCAAACAGCCCCCCACCATTGCCAAGGCCATCACAGGCAGAGTGTGACTTGGAGGAGGAACAACCTGAGCCTGCCCCAGTAAGCAGAAGGAGGCGTGCCTGGTATGCTTTGGCCTTGGCAAAGAGGCAACGCATAGCACATACACTGGCTCAGTAGGAACCCTGGAAATGATACCTCCCTCTGACTCGCACAAATAGTATAAGGGATGCCTAACTTGACACTACCTGTTTCCAAGCATGTATAGGGAGTGCAGTATGTGCATCTGACATAGGCAGCCCTGCAGCACCACCTGAGGCATGATTGCCATGTGTTAAGCAATATAAAGCAGTGCTAAACAGCTTTCGTCACCATTTAGTATATGTAAAGCAATTGCACACACTAACACTAGCACAACTGTGGTCAATGTTGAGCAATATTGGGCAATGTTCTGTAATGTTGGTTAACATTGAGCAATGTTGGACAAGCCTGGTCTACGTTGGGCATAGCTGAACAAAAGCCAACATGCCCATATTTGCTCTACTGGCCCTTAAGCAGTCTGGTCTGCTCAGTATGAAAATATAAAGCAGTGACAGGCCTCAAACCCAGGATACTGTGTACTACAGTCATACTACTGAACCATGACAGTATTGCACTGGTTAGTCTGTATGAAGACATGTTGATAAGTCTATGCAACGTATCTCATGGAAACCCTGCAGGCACAGCATAATCCCTGTCAAGTTATGACACAAAGGTGAGCCCTGCAGTAAGAATAGAACCTGATTTTCAACGTACATATAGTATAATTGTTAATATTGGTCATGTTCACACACATCAACAAATGTAGTGGACTTCAGACAGCAACATACTGAAAGGTCACACTGGGCATGCTCACACACTTGAACAAATGATACAAATGTCAGGCAACAAAACACTGAAAAGACAGACTGGGCATGCTCACACACTTGAATAAATGAGACAAATGTCAGGCAACAAAACACTGAAAGGACAGACTGGGCATGCTCACACACTTAGGCCATGTCTGAGTATAGCAGTGGGCCACACATATCCGGAAGTTGCATGTGTTAACACAGGAACCTCTCAGTATTCACCAATCTGCCATGTGCACACAGTTATATGACAACAGACACATATATAATATATTGGAACCCTTTTATAATAAAATATGTTCTGCAGATACTTAGGTTCTTCGTAGAAAGTGTGAAAGCAAAGAAGAGAAAAAAACGGCAATCAGTATCATCAATAAACAATGTGCAGCCCGAACATTACCATAGGTGCATAGGTTGATACTAGCCTATCTGCCCTAGGACATGTATAAGCCTAGCCAGAGTGTGTTTGACTGTCACGGCCCTGTTAGATTAGTAGACTGTGCCTGTGAATAGTAGGTCACACAAGATAGGCCCTTTACATTGGCTTTATTGTGCCTCTGTCCAGCAGGGACCCAGAAGAGATTCCAGGGGTAAACATACGATCAGCCATCCACTCGTCAATATGTCTCCTGTAGGGGGTCAATGGGGGGCTCAGCCTATGCGGGACTGGGATCCCATTCCAGAGTGAGGGGAGCGTCTGGGATAGAAATGTGTCCATCCAGTATGTCCTATAAATATCTGTGCCGAGATGTAAGTCCCTGGAGCGTGTAGCTCTAAGGGATCTGGATATCCTGAGGTGGAGCATGTCCATTAATTCTGTGCTGGACATGGCTGTAAACAACAGGCACAGATCACATCTGAGTAGGTGGTAAGTGACTGAGTAGAGCTGGAGTTACATTAGCCGAACTGCACAGGACATCTGTGTGAGTCCCTAGATCCACTTGGTGAGGTACTTTTGTGGTCAGTACAGTTGCTGCAGGTGTCGGGTAAGGTACATCCCAAATGGGGCATTGTATCCAATCATGGGCCTCATGAGTATAGGGGCACAATGACTTTACTTGATCTAGATGTGAAACCTGTTGGGATAGGGAGGGCTATATAGAATGTCTGTCTAACCACTATGGCAATGTAATTGTCAAAGGCAAGATTGCAAACTACTCATGTCCCCATATCCCTAAGAACGTCTACCATACTTAATGTATTAACACCTATATGGTAATGTGTGGGCACTATGTGATTCCTAAAGGGGATGACTATGCATTTAATGGCATTCAGCTGTAGGCCATGGCTCTGGCACCAGTTATCCATCTCTGTGAGACCCTTTTGGAGGATGCTTGTGGCAGCTGGAGAGTCAAATATGGCACCCAGTTTGCAGTCATCTGCGAACATGGTCAGCCATATTCCTCCTGTGTTAGCCTGTATGTCAGAGGAATATATACTGAACAAGACAGGTCCCAGGACTGAGCTTTGTGGGATGCCACATGTAACTGGTGTAGAGTCAGACATAGCACCTGGAATACATACCATGTGGGTGCTATCCCTGATCCACTTAGCAATCCATCTTGTGACATATGTGTCGATACCTTAGCTGGTGAGCTTATGTATGATGCCCGAGTGGGGTATTGTTGTGAAGGTGTATGCGAGCTCCAGGTAGGCTGTGTGGACTACCTTCCCTACATCTATGGACCTGGTAACTGTTTAAAGAAGTCGACCATGTTCAAGAAGCAAGATCTGCCCACAACAAAGCTGAATTGTGTAGGATCCAGTGCCTGCAGGTTCCCAATGTCTGTGTGTATGAGTACCATGATGATACGCTCCATAGCTTTGTAGACCAGGCTAGATAGGCTTATAGGGTGATAGTGTCCGGGGTCTGTTGTGACACCACCTTTGCGGAGCGGGACCACTGTTGCTGTATGCCATTCCTTGGGTACATATCCTGTAGTAAGTCTGATATTGAACAGTGACTTCATGTGAGGGTTATGTTCGTCATGAAGCTTGTGTAAGATGCAGGCTGGGACACCGTGTGGTCCCATTGATGCTGTGTTGTCTGCTTTGGAGAGGCCATCACTCACTTGATCATCTGTGATGTCAGGGAGGCTGCACTCTATTGGGATGGACATTTGCTCATTGGGGGGATGGGGGGGTGACATTTGCAGTGAACCTGTTTGCCAGGATGATGGCAATGTCTGTGGGTTCAGTGTATGTATTGTCATTTTGCAGTAACATACAGCATATCTGGGAGTTGGCACCCAGGTTCATGACATAACTAAAGAAGGCCTTGTGATTGTTCTCAGTGTATGGTGCAATTTACCTTTCAAAGTGGGTCTTAGATGAATTCATGAGTGAATGTAGCTTCTTGCTAGTACTGATCAAAGATGCCTTCCCTTATTGGGATTGTGCTCTATCATGTAGTAGCCCCATCCTTTTGTTGTATAGCTTATTTATGGCTGTGGTCCACCAGACAGGTCCCCTGCCTTTTGAGGAGTGGGTCTTGTTCTTATTTGGGATAGCACGATCCATGCATTCCAGTAGGTGTCAATAGAATGTGTTTGTAAAGGATTCAGCGGTCTGAGACGTACTTACCTCTGTCCCAGGGTCTTTGAAGGATACCACCTTGGTTTATAGAAGAGTGACATTTGCTGTTGGTAAGTACTTCACCGAGAGAACCTAGGATGGGGACAGGATATGGATGTCCAGGGAGATAAATGTATGGTCTGACCTTACCAAAGAAGGGCATACCTCTGGTGTGGAACATGGAGCCTCCATGTTGGTGATGATCAAGTCCAATATGTTTTCCTCTCATGTGGGTGTGGTGACCAGTTGTGACATAGCATTTGTGTTTAGTAATTCTAGCAACCATTGGGCAAGGGTGCTGTGGCTTGAGTAGTATTCCCAGTCAATGCTTCTGTAGTTGAAGTCACCCCCAGTGTTCCCATGAAAGCTGAGTGGGATTCCTGAGTTCAGGAGGGTGGTATGTAGCAGGCTACAAACTGAAGGGCAGTTTTGCTCACTGATAGTTGCACATGTATGGTCTCTGATGCTTCCTGCAGTGCTACTAACCTGGAGGTGTGTGTATCTGTGATGTATATGGATACTCCCCCTAAAGTTGTTGGTCGGTCCGAGTCTTCTGGCCGAAAAGCATGGTATGAAGTATAGCCTGTTTGTACTGGTGTGCATTTGGGAGCCTGAATCAGGTGTCTGTTACTGCACAGATATCAACATTCACTATACAGAGGAGAGTCTTGAGTGCGTGCATTCTGTGGTCTACACATCTGGTGTCGAGTAGCATTGCCCGTACTTACTTTTACCATGTATTGTCCATGGAGGTGGGTTTGTCATTTGAGCCTTGCACAAAAAAGGCACTGTGAGGGTGGCAGCAGCCTTAGCCAGCATTCGAATGTCCAGGGGTGACAGGTGCAAGCTGTCCATAGCGAAGCTATGTGGCATGTCAAGCATGTCATCCCAGGCTGACAGACACCGGATCCCCTTTGAATGACACAAATATGTTAGCCAACTGTTACAATTGATCAGCTTGTCTGTATACTGTGCCATCATTCTTGGTGAGGGTAAGATGCTACACAAGGTCAGGGCCATACTGGCCTGGGTTACATGATCAAGAGCTCCTCTATGTCCCTTGTCATGTAGTCCAGGGAGGAACGTCTGAGGTAAGTCACACCAGCATGGACAATGATGGAGCCATATTTGTACTTGTTTTGGAGTGACCTGAGTGCATGTTTAATGTTGCAGAACCTGCCACCCGACAGACAGCGCAAAGTGTCCTTCTCCTTGTTCAGCCTGGTGAGTGCGACATCAGTGTGTCTGACAATAGAGTCATCTATTACAAGTGTATTAGGTGTGTTTATACCCCTAAGGGCAGTGACTGTGTGGCACACTGACTTTGTGAACCGTATGATATGTGGGTAATGTCGTGGGGTAGCAGTTGTCTGGGTGTCTGCTTAGGAGGTCTCTGTTGCTTAGCCAAATATTATGTAGAGCCGCTGAGTATGTAATTGTGTGGTAATGTAGTTTGTTTGCAGTCGCTATAGGTCTATGTGTGACTGAGTTGTGGTGTGTGTGGTTACCTTCACCATCTGATAGACTGTGCCGGTCATGGGTCGAGAGAGCAAAGCCTCCCGTTTGTCCATATAGTTGCATCTCCCACATATATCTGACTTTGTTGGGAGGAGGTGAGAGTTGTCTGTGTACATAAGGTAGTTGTAACATTGCCTCAAAAGTCCCATATCCACCAGCTGGACTGGAGAGTACACGCAAAACCAACCGTTGGACATGCCAGGATATTACGATGGCGTACCCTCTGTTGACTGATCCAAAGGGATCAGTAGGGCGTTAAGTGTGTAAAAGAGTATTACAGGGGTTTAGTGCTCAGGTATGTTGGTGTTTTTGAAAGATTATCTGTGAAGGAGTCCAGACAGAACCATGACACTTCCTTCAGCTATGTCATACACAGCACTGTACACACATATATGTACTGAGTCAGGGCCAACTGTACCTGACTGACAATGCCGACATCTTGTCAGACAGGCCCATACATACATACCCACCACCCACTGACAAATGTCCATATCATCATACCAGGAGATATCACATGTAGAATGGGTAAACAGCTCCTTCCAAAGCCGAAAACATGGCCTCAGTTGGATGACATTGTTTCCCGATTTGTGTCATAAGTGAACTACAGAACAAACAGACCCTGCACCTGAACAGTCTGTTGAGCCACACCCTCTCTACAGAATCTGAAACTGTTGAATGTGTTACAGCAACATATGGCACACCCCACAAGTGTTGGTGCACAACAGACCATGGGAACTATAGTCCTATAAGCCTATGATGTCTGATCTGCAAGGCCATTGAGTCCATCATGATTGAAGTCATAAACAGAGATATTGGAAGCTGACAAACACACAGCCCTACCAAATGTGGTATGATCATGGGCAGATCATGGTTCCCAGACCTGCTAGACTGTTTGCAAGGCAGCCACCCAGGACACACATCACTGAAGGGAGCTACACATCCCACATAGACTCTGAGTAGCCCTTTATCAACATCACAGACACATGTTGTATCCACAAATTCAACAACCTGTGCATAAATATGTATTGTCATATGAAGGAATAGAAATTTGTCCACAGAAAGATCCCACAAGCTAAGAATTGTGGATTCCTGTTCAAGCTGTTAATACCTGCTGACCCACATGGTTCATTCCTGGGATTGCATAAAACAAAGTGCACACGCACATTACCATGGCCAGTCTGATGATGTCAGCATCCTACAAATATAGCAGGAGAAATAAAAACACCCAGTAAAGCATATAGTGCATTGTGTTAATGCATATCTCTGTAATATCATAGCATAGTTAGGTAGGGGTTTGAATCCTGTGATTGTTCTGTGTATGTGTGTTGGAGAGAGTGCCCTTTTTGGAGATTAGGTAGATGAAAAAAAGTGAGGATCTTCTCTTTTGCAGGTCTGATGTCAGCGCATCCTAGAAATATAAGGAGAAAAATTAAAGTAAAGCAAAAAATATAGCGCTGTGTGTTAATGCGTATCTGTAATGTCATAGCATAGGGGGTGTTTGTGTGTGTGTGTGTGAGGAGTTTCCTTTTTGGAGACTAGGAAAACACATGAATAGAGGTAGATTCTTCTTTGGCAAGTCTGATGATATCAGCATCCTAGAAATATAGCAGGAGAAATGAAAACACCCAGAAAAGCATATAGCACGTTGTGTTAATGCATATCTCTGTAGTATCATAACATTGTTAGGTAGGGGTTTGAATCCTGCAATTGCTCTCTGTGTGTGTGATTTCTTGTGAGAGGAGTGCCTTTTTTGGAGACTAGATACACACATGAAAAGAGGTAGAGTCTTCTTTGGCAAGTCTGATGATGTCAGCATCCTAGGAATATAGCAGGAGAAATAAAAACACCCAGTAAAGCATATAGCATGTCGTGTTAATGCGTATCTCTGTAGTATCATAACATAGTTAGGTAGGGGTTTGAATCCTGTGATTGTTTTGTCTGTGTGTGTGTGTGTGTGTGTGTGTGTGTGTGTGTGTGTGTGTGTGATCTCTTGTGAGAGGTGTGCCCTTTTTGGAGACTAGGAAAACACATGAATAGAGATAGATTCTTCTTTGGCAAGTCTGATGATATTAGCATCCTAGGAATATGGCAGGAGAAAAGAAAACACCCAGTAAAACATATAAAACGTCGTGTTAATGCATATCTCTGTAGTATCATAACATAGTTAAGTAGGGGTTTGAATCCTGCAATCTCTGAGTATGTGTGTGTGATTTCCTTTAAGAGGAGTGCCCTTTTTGGAGTCTGTGAAAACACATTCAAAGAGGTAATCTCCTCTTTGGCATGCCTGATGATGTCAGTATCCCAGAAATACAGCAGTGGAAATAAAACCTTCCAGTAAAGCATATAGGGTGTCGAGTTACTGCGGATCTCTCTAGCATCATAACATCATTAGGTAGGGGTTTGAATCCTGCAATTGCTGAGTGTGTGTGTGTGTGTGAGACACTGTCGGTTAATGGGTTGTGGGTTTTGCTTTTACAACTGTATGACATATCAGTAAAACAACAGTATGTGCATTGCACACTTCCGGTATCTGTGTGGCACATACATATATGTACACGTGACCTCAATTGTTAACTGTGTGGCAAATACATAGATGTACATGTGACCTCAATGAGTTCATAGGTGCGAAGCCTGATTTCTACACAAATACATCTGTTACCATTGACAGTCTGTGCTGCTGCTTCTCAGACCTTAGGTCACATATGTATGTATGTGTCAAGGCCAGCCACTGTAGTGATCTGTGGCCTAGGTTATCTGTGTCACACACACCCATGACAGTTTCTATAGAATAGTGTGAGTGAGGGTTCATGCCTGGGGTATATGTCAGACATGTTCAAACACAACACAGTCTGTCAGTAATGGCCATTCATTACAGATGTACAACACCTCCGTGGATATGCATACAGACCCCTTCATGCTTATGTGATTCACTGAGGGACATCAGCATACCTTTGGAAATGTGAATACCAAAGAACAGATGACATAACATGTGTGCTGTATGTACACATTGGTACCCCTGCTACATGTTGTGGGCTACTAACAATGTGGTACTGTCAGGATACTATGTATTGTAAATGTGGATGTCTATGCTATAGTTGGCTTATAGCTTTACAGCATGTGTTTGTCAATAGGTATCTGTCTGTATGATACCCTTGTGGAGGATGTGTCCCATCTGGAGAATGCATTGTAGGCCACTGTATGCATTACCAGATCTGGACGGAGATAACCCTAGTGTGTTTGCTTGTACCTGGGACATCTACATGCCAAACAGGGGTGGTCCCAGGAATGGGTGGCGGCCAATACCACTGGTTACTGGTGTAGTATAGTACCGGAAGGACTCAAATGCTACTGTGTATCCTACATCTGTGTGTCAGTTGTCAAGACATCAGCTAACGATTGGGTAATGTCAGGCTGTTGAGGTTATGTATACTACCAGTATACAAAGCAATGACCGATATAAACAGTATCACCCACAACATAGTGGCAAACCATGTCTTACACACATGTGTACCCAAGTCGTAACATATGATCTTTTTTTCCCCCTCTGCGCGTGGATGCTGACGGAGCAGTGCTGGTCTAAGGCTCTTTCTCATATTTCTGAAAGACTGAAGTGATCTATTTGGAATCCTAAGACCTTCCTTATCCACCCTCCAATACCTGCCTGGGGTAGTATTCACCTGGGTTACCTCCCTGGACAAAAGCCACAGTAATCAGCTCTCTGGTCTAAGGCTTTTTCTCATATTTCTGAAAGACTGAAGTGACCTATTTGGAATCCTAAGACCTTCCTTATCCACCCTCCAATACCTGCCTGGGGTAGTATTCACCTGGGTTACCTCCCTGGACAAAAGCCACAGTAATCAGCTCTCTGGTCTAAGGCTTTTTCTCATATTTCTGAAAGACTGAAGTGACCTATTTGGAATCCTAAGACCTTCCTTATCCACCCTCCAATACCTGCCTGGGGTAGTATTCACCTGGGTTACCTCCCTGGACAAAAGCCACAGTAATCAGCTCTCTGGTCTAAGGCTTTTCTCATATTTCTGAAAGACTGAAGTGACCTATTTGGAATCCTAAGACCTTCCTTATCCACCTCCAATACCTGCCTGGGGTAGTATTCACCTGGGTTACCTCCCTGGACAAAAGCCACAGTAATCAGCTCTCTGGTCTAAGGCTTTTTCTCATATTTCTGAAAGACTGAAGTGACCTATTTGGAATCCTAAGACCTTCCTTATCCACCCTCCAATACCTGCCTGGGGTAGTATTCACCTGGGTTACCTCCCTGGACAAAAGCCACAGTAATCAGCTCTCTGGTCTAATGCTTTTCTCATATTTCTGAAAGACTGAAGTGACCTATTTGGAATCCTAAGACCTTCCTTATCCACCCTCCAATACCTGCCTGGGGTAGTATTCACCTGGGTTACCTCCCTGGACAAAAGCCACAGTAATCAGCTCTCTGGTCTAAGGCTTTTCTCATATTTCTGAAAGACTGAAGTGACCTATTTGGAATCCTAAGACCTTCCTTATCCACCCTCCAATACCTGCCTGGGGTAGTATTCACCTGGGTTACCTCCTGGACAAAAGCCACAGTAATCAGCTCTCTGGTCTAAGGCTTTTCTCATATTTCTGAAAGACTGAAGTGACCTATTTGGAATCCTAAGACCTTCCTTATCCACCCTCCAATACCTGCCTGGGGTAGTATTCACCTGGGTTACCTCCCTGGACAAAAGCCACAGTAATCAGCTCTCTGGTCTAAGGCTTTTTCTCATATTTCTGAAAGACTGAAGTGACCTATTTGGAATCCTAAGACCTTCCTTATCCACCCTCCAATACCTGCCTGGGGTAGTATTCACCTGGGTTACCTCCCTGGACAAAAGCCACAGTAATCAGCTCTGTATGTCTCAGTGTTTTTGATCTCTCCATAAGCATTATTGTTTTGATAATACATTACTTTGTGTTGATGTATTACACCACTGCCTGACTCTGTCAGCAGCCATCAGCAGCCATAACCCCTCCATCTGCTCCCCTACCCCTTACTACAGTCCATCTCCGTGTTCCTGTAGCTCCTTCCCTATCTTTCATTAGCCTTATAACTGTTCCCTACTCCACTATTTGCCCTTCCACTTTTCCTAATCTCCTGTATTCTCCTCCCAAGGTTACCCTAAACCTAAACAAATAGGGGTCTGTCGTCTTCTTTCCCCTGTAGACAACCTAGTCTCTCTCCCTACCTCATTTCTCTATTGTTCTGCTTGCAGGTCTGCCCTTCACTATATATCCCCTTCTACTATCCTGTAGAGTCCTGTCTATATTGTCTGCTCCACGGTCCTCTCCCTACTCCCCGTTAACCCCTTCTCCCTGACTAGTCCACCCTATCTTTTTCTCCCTGTACTGGTTTCACTTCTTTTTCTCTCCTCTCTTATACTACTCCCAAAACCCCTGCATAATCTCAACCTTATTTACTGCTCTTCTGTCTCCTGCCCTGGTCCTCTACCTTACTGATTGTTTCTCTCCCTCTGGTCTCACCTTACTTGTGTGTCCTGGGCTATTCTATAGTTCGCTTTATTAATCTTTTTATTTATCTTTGTCCTTCAATTTCACTCTATTCTGTACCTGCTATTTTCACTCCTCCCCTCTCTTACTTTCACATCTATCATCTTGCCTCCCCCCCTATTATCTTATCTATCGCTCTTTTTTATACTCTGCCCACATTATAACTGGTTTATGTTTTCTTTACTCCTTCCTTTCTTCTTAACTTAGCTTATTCCACATTACGCTGCACCTTTCCCTCATCTCGACTCACTTTTTCCCATCTCTACCTGTGGCACGCCGCTTGCCTGTGTTACTCTCTTTTCCTCGGCACCTCCCACTATCGCTTAGTTTTCTTTTTCCACTTGGTTTCTCCCTGAACAAATTATCCTCCCCCTAGCTCTCCACTTCCGGCCAGGAACTTGTAAATAGGGGTAAATCCCTTGAGGCGCCATCTTTTTTTCCCCCTCTGCGCGTGGATGCTGACGGAGCAGTGGTGTATATCGTAGATCCAGATAATATGTTTTATGTTGTCTCTCTAATGTCCTGTTATTGAGTTTCATCGTTGTAGTAGTCTAGTGTTTAGATTAGCGTTGTGTTATGTATTAGGAAGTTACTATTTGTTTGGTGTTTATTAGGAAGTAACTATTTGTTTGGTGTTTATTGCTGCACTACTCTACAATGTTTCTCCTTGCTGCCTAATTCGCAGTAACCTATCTGTTGATGCGACTAGGCTAGGCATTTGTTACTCAGCCATTACCATGCTTGCTTAGGTTTGCGAAGTATTCTTTACTCCCTGTCTTAGTGCTGATACTATTTTAGCTCCATCCTTGTCTCTGTGGTGACCGATAAAGTGTTAAGAGCCCCCTTTGCTGTATATCCCTTAGTAAAATGTCTGCTGGTAGTTAGTGCGTACTGTGGAGTCTTATAGAATGATAGAACCCTCAGTGTTGTATATCCCTCAGTTAGCTTGCCTGCTGATAGTTAGTGCATATGATATCAAGCCTCTTTGCTGTACCAGCTACCCAACTAAGTCGCCTTGCTTAATCTTTAGTGCTGTGCTATTCGCAGTGGTTTAAAGGTTTAGTTTTTTAACTTTTGTATTGTCGCACATCCGGCACTCCAATAAAGGATAGCTTTACTTGCCTATCTAGCGCTGAGCTGTTCTTAGGGGAATATTGGCTTTTTATAGCAATTCTGTCCCTCTATCAATATGTATGTTTAGTTACTATATTTTGTTTTAACCTTGCCCAAAGCGCCAGCTATTTTCGCTATAACTCCCAGGATTAGCGTTTATTTCACCTGCAGCTACATGTGTCCTTTACTTAGGGATAGTGGACTCTCTCTGAGTGTTGGTTTTCCCACCGAAACTTTCATCATCTCCATCTGGGATCCTGCATGCTAGGCCCCAGAACTTGTTTTGGGGAAGGTCATTATATTGTAATATGTACTTGTTCTCTGTAATAGCCACTATTTATGTTATAAGCCCGTGAATTTGTGATTTCTAACTGTATGGCAGCTTGTAACTTTTATTGCCTAACACTATACTGTGATTACGCTGATGTGTTTGCTGAAATGTTTGACTGTTTTCTGGCTTGATTGAGCCTATGTTATTTTGTCTCACCTATAATCTGTTTAGAGTGTTAATGTGTACAGTGTTTTAAGAGCATTTTCACCTGCCTAATCTACAGTCATTGTTTTTATATACTGCTCATTTATTTTTCATTTTATTTTATTTTTTTCCTACCAGCTGGTCTAAGGCTTTTTCTCATATTTCTGAAAGACTGAAGTGACCTATTTGGAATCCTAAGACCTTCCTTATCCACCCTCCAATACCTGCCTGGGGTAGTATTCACCTGGGTTACCTCCCTGGACAAAAGCCACAGTAATCAGCTCTGTATGTCTCAGTGTTTTTGATCTCTCCATAAGCATTATTGTTTTGATAATACATTACTTTGTGTTGATGTATTACACCACTGCCTGACTCTGTCAGCAGCCATCAGCAGCCATAACCCCTCCATCTGCTCCCCTACCCCTTACTACAGTCCATCTCCGTGTTCCTGTAGCTCCTTCCCTATCTTTCATTAGCCTTATAACTGTTCCCTACTCCACTATTTGCCCTTCCACTATTCCTAATCTCCTGTATTCTCCTCCCAAGGTTACCCTAAACCTAAACAAATAGGGGTCTGTCGTCTTCTTTCCCCTGTAGACAACCTAGTCTCTCTCCCTACCTCATTTCTCTATTGTTCTGCTTGCAGGTCTGCCCTTCACTATATATCCCCTTCTACTATCCTGTAGAGTCCTGTCTATATTGTCTGCTCCACGGTCCTCTCCCTACTCCCCGTTAACCCCTTCTCCTGACTAGTCCACCCTATCTTTTCTCCCTGTACTGGTTTCACTTCTTTTCTCCTCTCTTATACTACTCCCAAAACCCCTGCATAATCTCAACCTTATTTACTGCTCTTCTGTCTCCTGCCCTGGTCCTCTACCTTACTGATTGTTTCTCTCCCTCTGGTCTCACCTTACTTGTGTGTGCCCGCTGCCTCTCCCCCTCCCTACCCCCAATTCCCACCCACCCCAGGGGTCCTCAACTTATACCTCACTAGACACTCCCCCTTTCTCTCCCTACCAATCCTCTTCCACTCTAATAATTCTATTCCACTATTCTCCTTCCTCCCTCTTAGCCTCTCTCCATAGATTGACTCTCTACTGGTACTTTGACTTACACTATCACACTACCTACATCCACCCTTTATTCACTAATTACCATGCCTCCTACACTCAAAGCTTTGTTCACACATATCTTACTCTTCACCTCTACTATAACCTTCCTAACTATACCTTACTACTTCACCTTCCTTGAAAAGATTACTCTATATGAACAAAACCTTCACCTCCAACAAACTTTACCTACCTCTTCTCAGAAAACCCTCAATCATAGTAACATAACCTGTTCCTCTAACTTTCTACTACCCAGATACCATAGATCATCCCATACTTCATACTACTTAAACAAAAGATACCCATATATCATCCCCAAGATCTTTAAATCCCAACTTTGTTCACAGAGGAACCTCCTCCTACATGGTGACATTCATCCCAATCCAGGTCCTATTACCAACACTAATGTAAGTCCAAGTAATATGTCTACTACAATACCTCCATCCTGTACTAATTCAGCCAACTCCCTTCTAATAGCTCACCTTAACATTAGGAGCTTAAATAATAAAACTCACCACCTCCATTCCCTCCTAGACTTACACGCATTTGATATCCTATGTCTCACAGAAACTTGGCTAAAACCCTCTACTAAAGACCAAGAAATCATTCCTCCTGGCTTTAACATACTGAGATGTGACCGCATAAAGAAGAAAGGTGGAGGAATAGCCATTATCTATAAATCTAATCTTCAAGTTACTCTCTATAATGAACTTCCACCTCTAGACTCCAAAGCCGAAATTTTATCTATCAAACTGCTAATTAACAACAATAAATCTATATATATAATTTGTTTGTACCTTCCCCTGAAAGAATTCCCATATCCTTGAGGAATTACTTAGTTCACTTTCAAACCAACTACCCCAAGAAACCATAATACTTGGTGACGTCAACATTGACTGGTTAACCTGTTCATCCCAGCACCCTACTAGTCATATAAATCTCTATGGGTTCTCACAATTAATGACCACTCCAACTAGAATTCATAAACCTAATAAAAAAGAAACAACTCTAGACTGGATCCTTATTAATAACCATCCCAACCTCTACACTCCAGGAACACTCCCTGATAATATTAGCGATCACATGCTCACTTATATTATTAGACAAAAATTGCATGTCCCAACTACCCATAAACTCAAGACATCTCGCTCAAACAGATTCTTCAATCCTGAACAGTTCCTCACAGAACTAAAAGCATGTAACTGGTCTCCACTAACCCACCTTGAACTCAATGAAGCTGTTACCTACTTTAATACCAATTTTCTACAGATCCTTGACTTTCATGCCCCCATTCGCACTACTAGGATAAGATCCAAAACTGCACCTTGGCTAACAAAACAAACTAAGAACAAAATGATCCTTAGAAATAAAATCTGGGCTAAATGGAGAGCTACTAAATGTCCTTTAGATCACCTTCTCTTTAATCAATTAAGAAATGCCACCAAGAAAGATACTCTCACAGATAAAAAGGAATTTTATCTTCACCTACAACAAACTAGTCAACAAACCCCGCAAAGATTCTGGTCAGGTATTAATAAACTTCTTAATCCAGGAAATACAACTACTCCCACACCTTCTGGCTTTAACCTTAGCAACTCCACTCTGATCCCAGATGCCTTCAACAACTATTTTACAGAAGTTATTTAAACCCTAGCTAATTCACTACCCACTTCTACTCCTACCTTATCTATTACTTCTAATACCTCCTCTAACACCTTTCATATTCAACCTGTTGCCACATCTCTTATCTTTAAGCTTCTCAAGAAACTTAAACCTTGCACTCCATCTGCTGACCAACTCCCATCTGAATACCTACAAATTGCTGCAGAAGCTATAGCATACCCTATTTCCATACTTATTAATAGAACTATCTCTGAAGGAAAAATCCCCACCATATGGAAAATATCTCACATCATCCCCCTACATAAAGGGGGCTCCTCTACTGAGCTCTCAAACTTTCGCCCTATTGCCTTACTCTCCCCATTATCAAAGATCATGGAAAGATGCATACACAAACAATTTCTTTCCTACCTTCTACAAAACAGACTTCTAGCCAATTGTCAACATGGTTTTAGACCTTCCCACAGCACTACAACTGCCCTCCTTTCCTTTACTGACATTATTAATAATAATAAGAACAATAATCTCCTCTCCTCTGCACTATTCCTAGAACTGTCAAAAGCCTTTGACATGGTTAACCATAACATACTTCTTGACAAACTAAATCTCTATTGTCTGAGCTCTCAAGCACTGCAATGGTTTAGGAGCTATCTCCAACACAGGCAACAAGCAGTTATATGGCAGAATAACCTATCTTCCTTACTTCCAGTAAACATAGGTGTTCCACAAGGCTCAATCTTAGGTCCCTTGCTTTTTCCCTTTTTATTAATGACCTACATGTAAACATTCCCCAAGCCATCTGCATTCAATATGCCGATGACTCAACTTTAATCTGTTCTGCTAATAATGTTTCCTCACTACAATCCCTTACTCAAACAGCTTTCCATAAAGTTGAAAATTGGTTTATGGAACATTCCCTCCTTCTAAATCCCAAAAAAACAAAACTTCTTTTCTCCTACTCTCAAATCTTCCTCACCTTTCTTCTCCATCTCCTCTAATAATGCCACCTGTATAAGCCCAGACATGACCACTCGCCTATTAGGTATTACTATTGACAACCGTCTTAATTTTGATCACCATATTGATAACACCATCAAATCAGTTAACAAAAAAATAGGTACTCTCTACAGATGTAAACCCTTCCTTACCCCAGCAGCTAGAAAAACCATTGCCCAAACCCACCTGATATCTACCCTTTTCTATGCCTCTGCCATTTATACTAACTTATCAAAAAATAACATTACCAAACTCTCTACCTGCTACAACAGTATAACTAGATTCATTACGGCTACACCCTTCAGAACTCACCACTGTCTTAACCTCAGACAACTGGATTGGTTAGAACTTAATAGCCACTTACTCTATCAACAACTAACTATCATTCATAAGTCCCTTTACTACCCAGATGCTACCCCTAGCCTTACAAACCTAATTACCCCTTATAAAAACCTAGCCACACTCCGATCTGCTAACAAACTACTAGTAGCCTCGACTAAATCTTACAATAAAGCTGGTGACTCATTATTTTCAAATTCTGTCGGGAAAGTCTGGAACCAACTCCCTCAAGAAATAACCAACATTGACTCCACATCCCTTTTAAAACATATCAAAGAGCACCTAAAACCCACTGGCTATGTCCCTGTGCTAACCCTGACTGAAAACACTACCCCCTTACTCTTACTTCACTCACCCTCCCCTGTTTCTTGCCTCTAAATACCACACTTACTGATACCAGCCACTTCCTTATTTTGAATCCTCTATACATTTTACCTATTCTCTCTTTCATCTTTAACATAGGCAATTTTAGTGGCCTCCTAATCAGCTCTTTTTATTACTCTTACTTTCTTTCCTGCTTACCTGAAATTTCTGTTTTTAACCAGCTGTTTCATTTATAGTTGTTAATTATGATTTTAGGTTGTCTAGTCTGTTTCTGTTTTTCTCTTTTACTCTTTTAGTATTACTCATGCTTACCATTGTATCATTTTGTACTTTTGCTTGCTATTGTCTTTTTTATTGTTAATGTTTGCTTACTGCCTGTATTTTGGAGCTTTTCTCCCCGGGCCTCTACTGAAAATGGATATATGTCCAGCTAGACTAGCCCGGTCAACAAATGTAAAATAATAATAAATAATAAATAATAAATAAATATGTGTAGTAAAATGCATACTGGCCACCAATAGGAAATATGAAGTGTTAACACTGTGTAATACAGGGTATGTCACCCTTCCCATGTGTCCAATATGCACATACATGCAGATGGTGCACTTCCACCATGTTCCCAAATGTACACCTGCAAATCTGTACTGCACACATCACACACGTACCATCCACTCACCAACACATGCTGCCAGTACTGCACACATCAGCCAAGTGGCACATGGGTGGACAATACAGTATTGGAATTAACACTGGTTTAAACAATACTACATTGATAATCATAGCTTTCATGCATCATGCCTGCTCAGATATACCTACAAGGATAGCAGTACACCTTGCTGTTGACAACATGCTAACATTGCTACACTGCTATTAGGTCACCCTGTGCATCAGCACCATGTAAGCCTGTTCCTGCATCATTGTCACAGATGACAGGAGGTGGCACAGTTTCATCATATGCACAGGGTGTGTTATTGGTTTGCTAGAGCCCAACAATGAGCCATCCAATCGACATGTATGTATGTGTGCGTGTGTGTGTGTGAGTGTGTATGTGTGTGTGTGTGTGTGTGTGTGTGTGTGTGTGTGTGTGTGTGTGTGTGTGTGTGTGTGAGAGGGGCAACAGTACAGTATGGGTCAATGTTGGTGTAATGTGTGTGTGTATGTGTTAGCCCTAGGTGTGTGGTTTATGTGTGTTTGTCTGCATGCACACAGTTCCACCTTGTGGCTGCCACATACGGGTAATTGTGTGACAGCCACGGACTGTACCTGCCAGGCTGTACAGCTCACTGTCTCCGGCCACGGACACAGTACCTGTGCCTGCCAGGGGTGCCACGGACAGTATCGGGTACCAAGCCAGACTGGGTACTATCGTCAGAGGCAGAGGGATGTCGACTGGAGCCATGTCCCTGCTGGGACTGGCCAGAGCCACATGCACGGGAGCGGCTGGGACTTGTGTGCCATCCGCGACGAGCGCCAGCTGATGATGTTGCTGGCATACATCCACATTGACGTCTCAGCTGTCCTGCACTGTCCTGACACATGGACATAACATTGTGGAGGGCATCTAGTGTCTCCCCCCAACGTCTATCAATGACCTCGTTGTAATTACGGATGGCACCGACAAGGTCACGGATACAGTCATTGATAGTGGTGTTGTGAGCCCTCTGTGCCCTTAGTCCCTGCCTGGTGTACTGTTCCATACGTGCCTGTGCCTGCATTACAGACCGGAACATGGCTGAGGTTGTGAGACCTGTGGGGGCACGTTTGCCAGGGGCATTGCAACCAGCAGTGCTCCCACGAGCACCCCTGGACATATGCCTATGTAGTACCATTCCAGATGTCTGGGTATGGCTGCTGTGTGGGGTTGCATGTGCCATAGATACCACACTATCCTGGTCAGTGCCTGCTGTATGCTGTTGCTCCGCTAAGGCCATTGGTGTTGAGGGATGTATTGGCAGTATGAATGTGTGCATAGATGGGGTGGACAGCTGTGTACTGTCGATTGGCGGTCTGACGACAGACCCTGACAAACCTGCCTGTGCCACTACACATGTGTCATCATGCTCACTATTTGTGGCAGTGACCTCAGGTTCCCTGCTGCACTCATCCAATTCCTCAGCACCTGTGACAGGAAGACAGGAAACACACTTCACAATCTGTACAGGATGCTAGCACACATGCACACATGAACACATGCACACATTCACACATGCACACATGCACACATGAACACATGCACACATGAACACATGAACACATGCACACATGAACACATGAATACATGAATACATGAACACATGAACACATGCACACATGCACACATGTACACATGCACACCTGCACACATACACTACTCGGTCAAGTTGAGACACACACACACCAACAGCAATACGGAACATATCCATTAGTGGTTGATGGTGCAGTACAGTATCACAAGCCAAAGAGTCCTATCACATGTGTCAGCATGCAGGATGTGTGTTGCTCAACAGCATGCAGTGCGAGTGTGGAGAGTCCTTGTTGATAACAGTATACATGTCTTTGATGCATGTGTGTTGTTCAACCTGGAACACAACGTGTGCATGGACACAACATTGCTGTGCAAGTCTGGAATGCTTTCCAATGTCCTGTGCACCATCACTCATAGGTATACATACCATGGCCGGATGCACACAACTGTCAGGTGTATAGCAATGAATGCTATGTGTAGTACTGTAGTTACTGTAACTGGATGTAGTGTAGTACCATGAGCCATCATCAGGCAGCATCATGTGGTCAACCAAGGCCACTAATGTATGCCACACTGGCAACTATCTTGCTGTACCTGACCTGCGCCACTTTGGCTACATTAACCATTTCCCAGCCAGTTGTTACATGGGTATGTAAGGTGTTCAATAGGGAGCATTGCCTCACATGAATGTGTTGTGTGTTAAAGCGTGTCACACCGCCCCATGATAGTCCTCTACCCCCAGGTATAGTATGTGTGCTGTGTTGTTGACATTTGGGATACTGAAGTATGACCTTACAGCAGGTGTCTACATATGCCATGTGTATGAAATTAACACTAACTGCATATGACAAAGTGGTGTATGTTGTGTGCATGTGTATTGACTCTGCCTATACAATGTCCACTACAGTGTACCACAATTGGTTGGGATGCTCTGTGTATTGCATGTGTTTGAGGCAGATACTCATGTTACTGGGATGTGCATAGTCCCAAAGAGAACATGCAGAGCATGCATTATGTGTAGGTGTTTTACATGTGTATATGGCCTACAGGTCTCCTATGACATGCACATGTTATATGCTATATTAAATGTAGAACACTTACCAGCATGGGTGTGCTGTCCTGTTATGACACCAGAGGGACCTACAAGGATATTAGACAATTTGTCAGTGTCAACAATTATGGTATTTCTGCTGTGTGTTTGCAATTCCACAGTAGTACAAGAGGTGACAGTCACAGGCGTACAAATTATGTTCCAAATTATCAGTATTGCATGACACCAGGCTCCGCATCTTCTGAACACACAATACACAGTTGGTAAATGCATGTTCTAACAGCTGATCTAACAGTAGTCTACAGATATGCCATGTTACCTGCACGCTCTGTATCTACGTGCTGGGTGACTCCTGCCTCCATGATGATGCATGTTTGTTGTACTGCTTGTCCAGGAGCCACCACACTGAGGAGCAGCTCTTCCACTCTGGTGAGGGGGGGTGTTGATGCACCACCACCTGTGGCAAGCTGTTGTCTGTGGACATCAGAGGCATGCTGCCCGACATGTCTGATTAAATCACTGCAGTGATGGCGTACCTGCTCATAAGTCCAGTTATGCATGCCTACATCATTCACCCAATAGACAACATCCTGCCACAGTGCAGTGTGTCCATGCTGGTCCTGGCTAGATCTGGAAAACAGCAAGTTGTAATGCTGTACTAGGGCATCATAGATGACCTCCTCCTCCTCAGGGGAATAGGCAGGGCTTCCTGTTGTGAGACATATTCCTGTAAGACAATAAAACAGTCATTGTGAAAATGTCATGTGGCACACTTAACATGCTAAGGTACAGACATCAATGAAATGCCATATATATCAACCTATTGGCTGTCATTAGATACACTCCTTTCATACCACATAGGACTGCTCAGCCCACAACTGCCTGACAGTGTCTGGCACATACTATATTCCAAAACATGTTCTGCACAGCAACAAAGTGGAACCAGTATGTAAGACTATACAACAGTGCATGGCACAGTCTATGTGACACAATGCACCACCTAGCCACAGGGGGTGTGTATGAAGCTAATGCATGCAGACATTTGTCATCCATTGAAATGAATGTTAAGTACAGTTTAAGTACTATCAGTACACCACACTAGTTGTTGATAGCAAACCCCTCAGTAACAGATGTGCACATTTATCACTATAGGTGGCATACTGCTGTAATACACCACACATGTTGCTAGATATGCACATATATCCTGTGACACACATACCACCAAGGCCATGTTACAGGCATACCCATGCACACATCAGACATACCTACAGGACACATAGGTATGGCAACCCAAATCAGTTTTACCTGTGTAACATACAGTACTGTGTGTCAGCACCTACAAAACCTCATGCCTGAGGTTTGTAATGTGTGAGGACTACAGGTAACAAACAAAACAGTGTGTCCAAGCAATGTGGATGTAAACTATACTGTGCTGTTTAGGCCTACAGCTTCAGGTAGTCCTACTGTTCATACAGGATTTGTATTCACTAGTGTTACCAATCAATAAGCATACATGTACTGCTTAAGCCAACAATGGCACACTCCGGTCAACACCATGGGACTACGTCACACCATATGCCTTACTGCTTTTTCCTGCCTAGCAATAGCATATGTATCCTTTGCTGGGATTTGAGCTACAACATGACATACCATGATATACACGGTTTCACACTAGGCTATCACACATATATACAACTTTGACACATTCACCTACACATTCACCATCACACCCAGTCAATCTCACATAGCAAGTAATGCAACACGTACATGCGTGTGTGTATCGGGTCCTAGGTAGCTAAAAGGCTATTATCCGTAGGACCTATGGAAGCATAGCCATATGGTACCCTGCCCTTCCACACCCATGTAATGTAGGTTCATGTACCCCTGTCATGCAGAGCCACAGTGGTGACTCCCAGGTTGTGTTTCCTATCTCACACCCACTCATCATGATTATTCATGATAACTGCTAATGAGGACCTTCATTTGCTATTGATAGGTTGTTAGTTCCAGAGTATGGTATGTGTCTGAGATGATAATGTACCACTCCAGCATGTTCTGCTTTTTCACGTTACAGGGTTTAGATCAGTACAGTGTGTAGCTTATATGGAGTGCAATCTGTATATATGGAGCATGTCCAACACCTGTGGGCTTGGCATAGCTTTGTATGTTAGGCAGAGGTTGCCTCTGGGTAGGCAGTATGTGACACAGTGTAGCTGCGGTTTTGTAGGACAGTCTGCATAGGGCATCTGTTTGAGTCTGGTAATACTCTTTGTGAGGTATGTATCTGGCATCTACTGTCGTTGTGGATGTCTTCTGAGGTACATACCAACAGAGCCAATGTACTCTATGATGGGTGTTATGACTGATGAGTACAGTGGAACACTGACCTCTTATTCCATGGATGACACACCTTTTCTGTTGACATGTGGACCTTACTCAGTTTACATGACTAGTGTGGCACTGTGATTATCAATAGGGACACTACTGTCCACCTTTGTCCCATAGTTTCTCATCACACTTTCGGTGTTGAGTAGACTACCACCGAAAGTGGTAGGTCATGGGTACAGGGTTTTTAACATGAGGGATGGCAATACATTTACAACATTGAGCTTGGGCGTACATATTAACATCCATTGGTGTACATATAGATATACATATAGGCACATATACAGTCCACCTTTCATGGTGGGAATACCAATTATGCAAAGGTTGAGAGGGATGCAGTTATGCAATGATATTGCACAGTCTTGTACAGAATGCATGGAAGGTAGTCTCAGCCCATGTACCTTTAGCAGGACCCCCTATCTGGAAGACTATAATCTGAGGAATCATACCCACGGCGTTTAAATGCCACATGTCATATGCCAGCACAGTATGCTGTCTTGTTTGCCACACACTACCACCTACATATAAAAATGCACATAACAACCTGCAACAACATATAATTGTCCACCCTTCACAAACAGTTGCAGTATGTCCCTTGCTCTATGCACATGTTCAGATGCTAATTTATCAGACACATACATATCTCTCCATATGTGTGTGCCATACACACACAGGGTCCACACTGTTGTAAGTCTGTACACCTCACGGATGACCTGTCGGGCCTTGCTACAACATGGACAGTTGTCACATGTGTGCATACAGTAATAGTACAGGGAGTATATATAGCTGCAAATGATAACAATACTATAGTAGCCTGGTACAGCAGTTGCCAATGCTGAGCTACAAATTATGTTACTATCATGCATGTCTTACTCTGTCACATCCAAGTTTATATAGGTGTTTGCACTACTCCCCCAAACTGCCATTATATGCAGTACTGTACAGACCATAGATAACATGTTCAGATGTTCGACATATAATGCTGAGATACATATGTCACAGTTATGTCCCACTGCACACAGCTACATACTAATTTGTCTATGGCAGTAGTTATGCATGGCATCACTGCATACATACCTACTGCTGCCACTTATGCATGTTTCTGAGTATGTACAGTACTATTCATAATCATCTACTAATTGCCGGTAACTACAACTCTGTTACATACCTGTTACTCACTGTCAGGTCCATCTGTGTATGCTTTTCAAGGGTTTTTTTTTGTTAAGTAAAGTTTTTTACTTATTAGTTGTTTTTGGTTATTAATTTTTTTTCTTAATTAATATATTTAGTTTTTCAAGAAGTAAATATAATATTTACTTAAGTAAGGCTTCTGTATTCAGTAATAGAGTTTGTCAGTAGTTGCTGGCACGTGCAATGTAATGATTGCATGTGGGGATAGCAAGTACAATCTGCTTTTATAGTTATCTGGGCATGTGCATGTGATTCCCATCTGCACCAATTTGTGCCCAGCATTTGGTAAATGCATACAGCCTGCTGTGTGGTAATTGCAGTACTCACTGTCATAGCAACACAATGCTATAAATTGCTTAGGTATGTAGGCGTAGCCCTTTCAGATTTCCAGAGTGGGGCCCATACTTGTTTGCTGTGGACACTGTTGTGTAAGTCAGAAGGTTGGTATACTTCTTATATCTGAAGCTAGAGGTGTAGACAGTGATGTACATGTTGTACTCAGGCCTGACTGTTGCCACTTGCAGTACAGAGATATCAGTGTAGAGTTTTACTCGCCCCTACAAATGCTTACACAACATTTATGTGACTATGTAGTTTCTTTTCCACTCATATAAGTAACTGCCATACAAACATAGTTATTGAGAAGTATTCTTTTGGCACATGAACTGTTTGTGAACTGTTATACTGTGAATATTAATGTAGGCACTTCTGCAGGGTTTGTGGTTTTATTGTTGACATTAGCACAGGGTTCACAGGAGAACTGGACAATTCCAGTACTGTGTATGCCTACTTACATCCTTGGTAGACCCTAAACACACAAGTGTATTTACAGTGTGTGGGGGGTTGTTGACATACAGAGAGAATTATGTATTATTGTGTGAATATTATCTTACTTGACTTAAAGGATTGGTGTGTACCTGTTGGTTTATCAAGGCAGGTGATCTGTCTGCACAGTTCCCAACTGTGAACCTATCCAGATGGTAGTCAAATGTTGCACTGTTATTCTTTGTCTGTGCAACCCACAGGTGTTTTAATCACTAGTACAATGGCATTGTTACAGTCAGTTGCTACCAGTACATGGCTACATCCTTTGGTATTTCTGTGTTGTACTCCTACATAAGGGTATGCTTGTGGAAGTCCTACCACAGCTATTTGCAGTGTATGTAACAGCAGGATAGCTGCTATGCCTGTGTGTTTGTGCTTCTGCCAGGCCTATGAAACACTCAGATACATTTTTGCATGGAGTCAGGGATAGGTAGTTAAATGTGAAGTACACCTTACACAGCATAGAGACAGTAAAAGTCTAGACTTGTGTGAAGAAGTGCATATGGATACGTACTCCTTTTATGAAGTATAAGCAGTGTCTACTGTTATTATTGTCAGTATTCATTATGTAATACCTCACCTTTCTGACTGACGTCAGTACTTTTCAGAGGGATTCAGAGGGACACAGCTTCAATATGTTTCACAATCAGGGACATTCCTGTTAAGTAGTCACAATTGGGTAGTATGGCCTCTGCCCTAATCAGATTTGCCACTGTTTGTCCTGCTATGATACTGTGTGGGGGTTGTAAAGTGCCTCTGCAACTTTATTTTCTGCTAGAATGGCTGCTTCTCATATCACACTCATGTAATGCATTTCACAACAATTGCTGGTAAAGATCCACAAAACAAGCTTTGTGTTGTGGCCTTCCTATTTATTCTTTACATTCAGTCATTGAAATGCATGATATATTTATTTGAGCACCAGTTTATTGTATACCTGCTGTGGCTTAGTGGTAATTCATGCAGTCTATTGTGTCAATGGTCTGGGGTTCGAAACTGGCAGAGGTATTTTATTTTGCTGCTGAGCAGAACAAGGACGCTGACATAAGAGTGACTAAGGCACTTTTAAGTAGTTGTAAGCGGGTTTGTGTGGGTTTGCGCAATGCTTAGCAATGCTTAGCTAAGCGCACACATGCGCACACTCGCTTAAACCCTCTTACTACTGCTTAAAAGTGCATACTCCCGCTAACCCCCGCGCTAATTTCTTTGAAAGAAAAGAAAATGGGGAGATAGAAAACTGGTGAAAAGGGGGGCAAAAAGAGAAAAAGACAATAGGAAAACAAGCTTGGGATGTGCAGGACGGGTGTATGGAAGGCCCATAGCTTCCCATTTCTTTACCAGCAACAGCTGTGTATATGCAATAAATTTGGAGTGAAATTTGAAACCTTCCACCCCTGGAAGAGGGGTGAGGACAACAAAGTATGTTGTACTGCCAATTATAATTATCAGTTTACATGTCCAGTGGACATGTGTGCAAAATGGGCAGCTATGTATGGGGCATAATTTTTTTGTGGGTACAGATTGCCCTTTTTTTTTCAGGTGAGAGTGGAAAGTGAGGTAGAGGAAGTAGGTATATTTGGGGAGGTAGGTTGGGGAGGAGAACAGACAAGACAAACAAGATGCATACAGGGGTGGTGTATGACATATGGGGTGGGTGAACACAATTGACGGGGACGGGTGTTTGGAAATCGCAAGCCCATGAGCCCACAGATGGTAACAATGGAACTGAGATCCCCACCCATGGGCAGTTACCACTGCACCTTCACAGCCCTGAGGGTGGCTGTGCTAGGGGCTGCGTAGGATGGGCAGGCTCACCCGTGAGACATGTCACTCTCGCCTTGAGCTGGCGTAGGGGGATCAGCGACTGAACACTGGATCTCCCTACGCACCACAGCTTGGACCCTTTGAAGGGTGACAGGTGGCCCTTCTCCACCCACGCTTGCATGGGGGGGATGAGTCCTATCCCCTGCAGCACTTCCACCCAAAAGTGGCACAGGACCAACGGAGGAGGGGAGCCCGGGCTGGGCACCGGACCCGCTGGTGCCAGGTGCACTTGCCAGCTGAGGAGGGACAGGTGGGTCCGCTGGGACCGGCCTTCCCATACATTCTGTGATTAGGTGTGTTTAATTACAACATAAACAACAGCATTCTAAATTAGTTATAACAGCATGCAGTAATATTCCCATTAACCCAACACACCAAAGTTCCAACAGTTGAACAGCAAGCATAACACATGCATAAATTGAACAACAGTGGACATTCCAACAGCATGCAGGGATGATTGGTGGCAACAGGCAACCATGATTGTGGTGTTTGAACAGGGCACATGCATCAAAGTGAATGCAAATATTTATAGAACGATAGGACATATGTCCCAACAAATGTTTTGAGATTACACATACCCATTGAGTTGTGGAATTTATTGTTTATGCACATACAGTAGAATGTCGAAAGAAACCTCAATTAACATCTTATAAGTACTTTTAGTCTACACTACATTCCTATTGACTGCAGGTGTATATCCCCTACATGTATTATTACACTTGGCAACATGCATTAGGTTGTGTAATGGGTTTGGCTAGTTCAGTATATGCCTGACCCATATCTGACATACTAACTGTCCAGGATGCAGATGTTACTGCTACATATTTATTGTTGTATTTATATTTCTTTATCTACATATCTGGATGTGGTCACATGACATTTTCAGTTCAATTTCCACAGAACCCTGCATTTCTTGTAACACACTCACATTTCTGGGGAACAAATTAACAAGCTACTCATGTGCCAGATTTACTTATGCATGACAGCCAGTAACTGACTGTTGAGGACTGTATATATGCTTCACAGCTACTAGCACTTCCATCACCCACTTTAGATGAGACTGCCCAACTGTGTGTTGCCAGCACTTATTAAAACAGTACTATTTGTATAATGCAAGGGTACAACAACATTTCACAGTAAGTGACGCAGACACACTCCAGGTTTTATACCTTTATTAATTACATTACACACTTTTCCACAGGCTCACTCCTTTATTTGATATTACAGTGCATATGGAAGACATATTCAAGACATATTATACCTTTATTAATAGGTTAGAACACTCTTTTTCAGGCTCGCTCACTTATTTTATATAACAGTACCTGCAGTGATATTATTCCAGACATATTTTACCTTTCTTAATGGGTTACTACAGTCTTTTTCTGGCTCTCTGACTTATTTCATATAACAGTACATGCAGAGGACTTATTCAGGGCATTTTATGGCTGTATTAGTGGACTACAACACTTTCTTTCATGCTCCCTCCCCTATTTTATATAACAATACATGCAGAATAATCACTAACCTGCCTGGTGGCACAGCCTTAGCAGTCTATCTGCATAGGCTTGCTGATTCACAGCACAGTCACCTGCAGCTGTGAAGTAAATGAAGGGATATTGAGACATACCTATCCATTATACAGAATCAATTATCATTTCTTACATACTGCATTCCATGGCTACCTACTCAGTTGTGGGGCATCTTGCATCTCACGGGCCTCCTGTATCCATTGGTTCAGTTGGTCTTACTTCCATCTCTTCAGGTCTGCATGGTGGTGATGGACCTGCTCACCAGTCTGAGGAACGCCTGTGACACTGGTGAGGTCATGAGCTAACCGGTTCCATGCCTCTGCCTTGTACTCCGTCCCTTGGAACTGGCCCTGCAGGAGTCTTGACTCATGACAGTGGACAAGGAGCCAAACCATGTATTTCAACTCCTCGATGCCCCAACGTTGCGCTCGGAAGCGTGTACCCTCTCCAGCACCAGCCATTCTAACTGCAGATGTGAGCTACAATCAGTTATGGCGAGTATTCCCGCCTATGGGGCTTAAATATGCCGCATTTCCCGCACTTTTTTGTGATTGGCCATTTTTGAAAATTCTCGGCTGACTGCTGACCTGCTTAATAATGGTTAATCTACCATTTATGAGTATATGTATGTTAACAGTGGCTGTTTATCCTAAGCTGTCATGGCTTAGTGGTTCAGTACTTTGATTATGGTGCGCAGAGTCTTGGGTTTGAACCTTGTCATTGCATTTTATTTTACTACTGTCCAGACAGGCTAGGGGGTGTGGCTGTGTTTAAGCAACTTTGCTCTCCGTTGTTCCACATTGCCCTACGGTGCACTGTTTGGCACAGCGCGGACCTCTGCGCAAACCGGTTGCACTGGGTGAAGCGCTATTTAGCTATGGGCAACTACATTGCACTGGGTAAAGCACTATTTAGCTATGGGCAACTCTATTGCACTGGGTAAAGCACTGCTTAACTGCGGGCAATTATATATCAGGATCCTTTATAAATATATATTTTGTTCACTGATACATATGCCATTTCACTGCTTTTTAGTAAAATTGTAATCATATATGTCCGGTATTATTTCATATAACTGATTTAAAACATAAATAGGAAGGGGAGTGGTGGGACTTGAACCGTGAATGCCTCCTTTTTGTGCAAACGCTCTACCATTACACTATTGCTATTTGGCATAATTTGCATAAACATTCCTTCTTATGCTCTTCCATGACGGGATTGCTAACTGCAGCTAAGCAATGGGCACACCCGCGCACACACGCGCACATACGGGCAGCTATTTCGGGAATTAGAAAAAAAAATTAATGTTTTACTTTTTATAACTGTGCTGGGGGTTTACAGTGTCAGGGAGTGTGGTGTTGGGTACATGGACATTTGAGCGGGCTCGCTCTTGTGTGTTTACATTTTGCAATTCGGACACTTGCAGGGGCGTGGACATTTAGACTGCTCGGCAGTCGGACACGCCCCCTGCTTTCCTGTACAGTCCGTGTTAGACTTGCAGTTGGGTCAGCGTGCCCTCATGAATATTCATGGCACGCTGACATCATACCGTTCAACTGCAGCCTCCGAGTAAGACTTATTTAGTCTTGCACGGAGGTTTCGTGAATCCGGGGGATCTAACCCAGAATAACTAAAAAAAAAAAAAAAAAAACAGAAAGAAATGTTTATATAACCTCTCCTTGGTTGCACTTCAGTGGAAAAAAGGGAAAACATTGGAAGTGCAACACCAGCTTGTGCAATCCAACACACTGATAAAACAAACTGCAATATTACTTATAAATACTTAAGAAAACTCATACCAGTGAGCCAAAAAGTCATAAACTTCCCCCTATTATCAGAGTTATAACTGGTAAAATATACTACAGATTCTCATAGGCTCATATGTTCATATGTTCATAGGTTGGTACTAGGTTATCGGCCCTAGGGCCTATACAAGCCTAGCCATAACAATTCCCTGGCTTTTTCTTCCCACACTATTTACTTCCCTGGACCCCTGTCTAGCAGGGTGACTGACGTGATCCCTGGGGTGAATTTCCTTTCTCCCATCCAGTCGTCAAGGTTCCTTTTGAAGAGGGCCAAAGAGGTGCTTTGCTTGACTTGTATGGGCAGTCTATTACAGAGTCTGGGGAGTTTCTGGGTCAGGAATCTATCTCTCCAGCATGTTTTGTTTACTGTGATGACAAGGTTTAGATCCCTGGATCTTTAAGTGTAGCATGTCCAGCAGCTCTGAGTTTGACATGGCCTTGTATGTTAAGTAGAGATCACCTCTGAGTAGACGATATGCGACAGAGTATAGCTGGAGCTCTTTAAGGTGGTCAGCATAAGGCATATGCTTTAGGCCTGTGATTCTTTTAGTGAGGTATTTCTGCGGCCTTTCCAGTTGTTGCAGATGTGCTGAGAGGTATATACCAAATGGGGCATTGTATTCAAAAATGGGTCTAATGAGGGATGAGTACAGTGGGACAATGGCCTCATTTTTACTGTATGAAAAGCCCTTAGTGATGAGGTGTGCCACATAGAAGGATTTTCTGACTGTTGTGGTGATGTGGTTATTGAAGGTGAGATCACTGTCCACCTGTGTCCCTAAGTCTCTTATCACACTTTCGGTGTTTAGTGGACTGACACCTATGTGGTAATTCATGGGTACATGTTTTTTCCCAAAGGGGATAAGTATACATTTCTTGGCATTGAGCTTGAGCCCATGGCTCTGGCACCAAGCATCTGTTTCTGTAAGGCCCTTTTGTAGAGTATCCACATCATTTGGGGATTCACTAATGGCTCCCAGTTTGCAGTCATCTGTGAACTTTGTTAGCCAGAGTCCTTTAGTGTTGGCTTGTACTTCAGAGAAGTAGATGCCAAACAAGAGCGGTCTCTAAGACACAAATTTAGAAGGTTCACTTCAACTCTAGAGGGGAGAATAAGGTCAAGAACCTTCTCTAGCTATTCCAAACACCTGGCTGTAGACACCTACATCCAAGTAAGGAAAATGTGAATCCCCAGAGTTCAACAGTGGGAAACTACTGGAGCAAGACATTTGGTGAACACTTGCAGTGTAGTGGATAGCCCATAGGGCAATCCACTGCACTGCAAATGAATAGCCCAAAAGGCAATACAAAACACTGATCAAATCAGACATGAAAAAATTTCAGATATTTCTGGAAGTGATGAGCAATGAGATGTGATGGCAGGCATCCTTCAAGTCCAGGTTCACCATGAAAGTAGCTGTCTGGCAACAGGAAACACTGTCTGCAGCATGAGCATCTTGAACTTGGGGACCTTGACAAATGTATCCAGAAAAGAAAGGTACAACACCGGTCTCCACTACTGCTGTTTTTTGGGAACCAAGAAAATTCTGGAGTAGAAACCGGTCATTATTTCCTAAGGAGGGACTGGTTCTATGAACCTTGAGTCCAGCATTAGCAGGAGAATCATCTTCTTCTTTCAGCTTTTCCCGGTTAGGGGTCACCACAGTGGATCACCTGTCCGCTCATGATTGGCAGTAGGAAGGAATAACAAAGTCTGGTCCAGCAGAGGAGGGGGAATCCACTTGAACAGAAGCAGGTGGTCTTTCCACTGCCATCTGTAACCCCTGCCAACAATGTTTAGCACCCATTTGTCAGAGACCACTGATGGACAGGCTGCCTTGTTGATAGCTAATTAGAGAGAAGAGGCATAGGACAGGCAAGTTAATAAAGATGGGTGCTGCTCCTTGGCATAGTCAAAAGTTGGGGTGGGATATCCTTTTTAGGAAAGGAACCCTTCTTGTTCAGCTTGGTGGAGTTGTCTTATTGCCGTTTCCTTTCATAGCCTTGGCTCTTGTTTGGCTGGAACTTCTGTTTGTTAGGGCACCAAAAATTATTTTGCTTAAAGGAGGAGAACTTGGGAATATGAAACATTTTTAGCACTTCTTGCACCAATTTACCTCTGTCATTACAGTACTGAAGGCTCTGATTAGCTGCTGTTCCAAATACACAATCAGATTCAAGATTAGCATTCACAATACCATTTTTTTTTTTATCTTATCAGAAAAACTCTGGGAGTAGAACCCTGCATACCTGCTAATTACCATTAACAATGCTGCATTTCTAGAAACAGTAGCAGTCCTCTCCCACAGCACTTTTTAATGTATGTTTTGACACCTAAGTACAGTTGCATAAGATCTTACCATAATAGTAGATGTCCCACATCCCACTGTTGCAGTATTCTTTATACGTGGGATATCCTGCTGAGGATAGCCAAATGTCCACCCAGCATACTAAACCTAAACCTTTACACCTTCCCAGAGTCATACATCAGGACTGAACCCTGAGGCATTCCACTTTTCACTTGTCTGGAGCTAGATTTGGAGTCAGCTATTTTTACAGTGTGGGTCCTGTCAGTAAGCAAATTGGCAACCAATTGAGTGATGTAGGGATTAATGCCCAGCTTAGTAAGTTTATCTATGATTCCAGAATGGGGGATGGTGTCAAAGGCCTTGGCGAGGTCCAGATAGGCTGTGTGGACCGCCTTACCCTTGTCCACGCCTTACTCTTGTCCACGACTCTGGAGACTGATTTGAAGAAGTCAATCAAGTTCAGGAGACAAGCTCTGCCCTTCACGAACCCAAACTGGGTGGGGTCCAGTGTTTGAAAGTTGCCAATGTCTTTGTTTATAAGTTCCATGATAATACGTTCCATGGCCTTGCAGATCAGGCTCATCAGACTGATGGGGTGGTAGTTCCCGAGATCCAAGTTGGATTACCCCCCTTGTGGAGTGGGATAACTATATCTGTGTGCCACTCAGTGGGCATGAAGCCTGAGGTGAGGGCATGATTAAACATGACACTTAGGTGAGGTGCCAGTTCATTTTGTAGTTCATGTAGTACACAGCCCGGGATGTCATCTGGTCCCATGGATGCTGTATTCTTAGCTTTGGAGAGTGCATTTTTTACCTGTGTGGCTGTTATTACCGGAATTTGGCAATCTTCCGGTATTGAGATAAGCCATTTAGGGGGTGAGAGGGGGTGAAGTTGGCACTGAATCGATCTGCCAGGACATTGGCAATATCCTTGGGATCAGTATATTTAATGCCATTCTGTTGTAGCTCAGAGCAGATTTGTGCATTGCCATTTAGATTCTTGACATAGTTATAGAATGCCTTGTGGTTGTCTTTGGAATCTTTGGCAATTTTATTTCGTAACTAGCTTTGGAGGATTTTATGAGGGATCTCAGCTTCTTACTGAGGCTGGTAAGATCAGCTGTGTTTAAATCACATTTTTAGAATGATTGTGATTAGATAATGTGGTAGTTGGACCACTAGACCGGAACCCATGACTTGGTATCCCCCCTTTGACTTCTATAATTCCCTGTACATAGGCCACATAGTCATTTAACTCGACCAACTGCAGCTAGCTCAAAATTCTGTGGCCCAGTTATGTTCAAGGGTGCTATGTTTCCAACGTACTGCACTTACTCTGTATGAGCTGCAGTGGTAGTCAGTTTGTCAGTGGATCATTTCTAAGGTTCTAGCCTTGGTTTGGTTTAGGTTCCCCTACTTGCAAGATGTCCTGGCTTAGTAGCAGTAATGCTATTCCCTGTGGTTGACCACCCTGAGGACTACTGGCACTTCCATAGATGCAGCTCAAGTCCTTTGGTATTTGTGCCTTTTTCTATGAAGGACCACACTTCTAAGCCATGCCTAGGTGGCTAAGAGAGTCTCCAATGTTGAGTGGTTTTAGCTACTCATTAAAGCGATATAAAGCCATGAAAGTAGTTTTTGGTATCTGCACTTAAATTGCTTAAAATATCTAACCATTTAGATCTATTTTCTTCATTGCCTGATACTATTTCTGCATTTTATTTTCTGCTTTGGTAAATCTGTTTGGATTGGTATAGAACCCATCCTGAACTGGGTAGTGATTACTCTAAGTGAGATTTAGACTAATGGCCGCAAATTCTGGGTAGCTTAGAGCATTTGGGCTTCAGATTTCACTTGTTTTTCATTGGTTCTTTTTGTTTTCTTGTTTAATACTTAATGTGCAGAGTACAGCTCAGCCTTGTCTTCCTGATAAGACTGCAGTGGCCTGCACCACGTGCACCCACTATCTGACTAAGGATACTAAAGCACTTTTTGTGTCTGCTCTTATGTTGCTTTACTGATCCAGCTATTTAGAGCTGTTTTCCATATTACCTAATACTATTTCTACATTTTATTTTACACTTCGAGTAAATGTTTGATGTGGTGTAGGCTCCATCTTGGATTATTTGGTGATTGATCAACGTGTGAGTTAGAATAAGTGCTGTAAGTCCTTGGTAGCTTAGAGCACTTGGGCTTCAAATTTCACTTGTTTTTCACTGATAATCTTGTTTACTTGTTCAACACTTACTCTGCAGTAAGTTTGCAGTTCCATACTGGCTAGCACACATGAGTAAATTTCTCTCCAGAAAATGTACCTTCTTCCATCTCTTCTGAGTTAATAACCCACTTCTGGTCTGTCTAAACTGCTTGCACTAACTCCACTGATGTACTATCCCCCTCTTAGCTAAGTGGACTTTTCACAGTCCTTACACCAACTCCACTGTTCTGAGCTGTCCTGCATTGAACATATTATCTATGCAACAAACATTTGTCCCTGTAATATTTCCCTAGCCCCTTTTGACTTCTTCATTAACCATATCACGTGGCAGCACTGGTCATCATGAAGAGACAACAGACTGCCCCCCCCCCCCCCCGTTACCAACCTAATAGCACATGGAATCCTAAGGCAGTGTAAGAAGTGCCATGTGCTCACTGAAAACAAACTCCTACTTAGCTTAAAGGATTCTATATGTGAGAGGCATAACTATGTAAGTAAATTGGAGGCTCCTCTCTCCCAGTGCATGCATTGGACAAAGCACTATTCATCCACACACTGCCACCTGTGGATTTTTTATGCCATTAAAATAATATCTATGTAAGCCTCCTAGAACTTCTAAGTTTAGGCTTTAGTCTGCACCCTCAAACTTCTCCCTGCATGCTACCCACCATTAACGGGTCATAATCAACATTCACCACACTCTGACACTGTAAAATATATAGCTATGAAAAGTGATCACACAACTAGTTTGCAGAAGCCCTTAAAGCAGCAAAATCAAGCTAGTAGTTCTGGAAATGTCTTGGTCATAGGTGACTTTGTAGTTAGACATGCAGATGTTCCACTCACCAGGCTGAACATAGAGTCATGGTTAGCTGCCTCTTAGGTGCTAGGATCCGCAATGTCATTAGTGTCCTCAAGTCCCTTCATCCCAGGTACATATTCAATCTGGTTATTGCACATGTGGAAGTGAATGACTTGAGTCTCACCTTCTTGGGCTATATGAAGAAGGACATGATGGAGCTCTCAGATATGCATCTGAAATGGGTGGGAAGATAGTACTGAGCAGTATCCTGCCATCTCCAAGAATGATACCTCAATACAAACAAAAAGTAATTCACTTTAATTGCTGGCTTAGCTACTGTTGTCATTTTACAGGAATCAGTCTGGGAGGAGATATCTTACAACTGCTTCTGCTTTGCTAAGAATGGCCTGCATCTCTCTTCTCATTGATTCCATATATTTACAAAATTCTTTTCTTCCATCACAGTGCTTGTTTTGGGTAAGGTCATTCTCCTTAAATTACCTACATGGCCAGCCATAATCAAACTCATATAAAGGCAGCACTACTCAATGCTAGAAGCCTTAACAAATAGTTACAGCTCCTTGCAGGCATTTCTAACCCTTGAAAATATAGATATATGAGCAGTTACTAAAGCATGGTTTCAGAATGGTGAAATTATACCCTGAAGTGCATGGTTTTGTTGCCTTCCAACCTTCAGAACCAACACAAATTTGATGGTGTAGCTGGAAAGGGCTTGTCTTTGTTCCTGAAAAAAATCACATCCAGATTCTTAATACAAGATAATAACCTTGAAGTCCCCCACATCCTTCTCATGATAACCAATTACTGTATCCCTTTCATGACACTGACAGTCCATGAAGCATATCTAAACAAATTGGCATTCCTTACTATAAAACTTAACACTGTCCCCTTAGATGACTTCAACAGTCCCTCCATTAACTGGGAAACCTACGCCACAACAAACAAGTATGTTCAAAGATTCATGGACTTCATTAATGCAGACTCCTTAAACCCACTTGCCCAAATTCCAATGAGTGGCACAAAAATATTGGACCTTGTTTCCATCACTATAGCATCCTTATGCACAGCACCTATAGTGACAAAATCATTGGTCAGATATGACTACTGTACAGTAACCCTTGTGTTAAATATCAGACCTGAGTTACCTCAAAACCCCTCTGTCCATATAGACTACTCTAAGGCAAATCTACTCCAGCTAACCGATGACCTGATGAAATTCAAGCACCATCTTCACCTTGATGATCCCACTATACATGTTGCCATATTCGTGGAAAAGTTCTATGCACACCTCCAAGCTTGCATTGTGGCTTCAGTCCTGATAAGGCATAAATATAGTACCAAATTTAAGAACAAACACATTTAGTGGAATTCTAGTATAAACAATTTATATAATAAGAGGAAGAGACTCAGCCCATAAGAGCAAACATAACAAACTGTCAGCTAGAGGGGAACTCAAAACGACCAACAAAGATGTTAGTAACAAAATCAAATCCTCCAAAAGCAAGCACAAATTGAGAACTGCCACCCATACTAAGGATAACTGTAAAGCCTTCTACAGCTGTGTCAGAAACCTTAGAAATAATACTCAATAATGTTCTGAGTTAATACAAAATAACACCACATACTCATCCCCTGAAGGCATAGTCAGTGTCCAAGTGGACAAATTTAGCTCAGACATTACCCCCCTATATCCACCAAACTTTCTGCAGCACATTGGCATGCCTTCACCACCTCACTGATTTTTTCT
Organism: Protopterus annectens; assembly: GCF_019279795.1. Lineage (NCBI taxonomy): Eukaryota > Metazoa > Chordata > Ceratodontiformes > Protopteridae > Protopterus > Protopterus annectens. Next base: position 264,057,757 of record NC_056745.1, on the reverse strand, counting down.
GAGCAAGTCCCCAGTGCTAAGAATACTTGCTACATGGGTCAAGATAATGTGCCAGACTGTCTTGTTGTCACCCCCAAATATTGTCTGGCATACCAGTTATCAAGTCTATGCAGTCTCAGCTTCTTCTCTGGATTCATACCAGAGATATAAAGAACTGCTGTAAACATCCCACTCCATAAAGGTGGACCCACTACTGATCCAAGTAACTATAAACCCATAAGCCTCACCAGTGTTATCTGTAAAGCATTGGAGCGCATCATTATGGAACTTATTAAAAAAGGCATTTCAGTCTTCAAATCCCAGACCCAAACCAGTTTGGGTTTGTTAAAGACAAATCTTGCCTCCTACTTCTGGTAGGCTTTTTTGAGCAAGTCACTGAGGCATTAGACTCAGGCAAATTAGTCCACACTGCATATCAGGACTTGACCAAGGTTTTTGATACCATTCCGCATTCTGATATTTTTGCTCTTCCTGGCAGGGAAGAGAGGTGGTTCTGGTCAAATGATTGCAACCATGTAAGTGGAGCCACACACTTCACCAAAACCAGTGAAGACCAGTGATATGAGCCAGTGATCAGAGCCATTAGTAATGCACATGTGGAAATATGCATTCATATAGCAAAGGCATACATACACTGGCATTGATGTGGGTGCTAACATAAAGCCACATGGCTATCCATGAAAACAAGGGCTCCCAATATCAGCCCTTGAACAAGTTAGGAGATGAGGCAGCAGTGAAGGCTGAGGCAGAAACCAAATCACAGTTTATAGGAAGAGAACAACAGTAGAAGGGACTGAGGTTGAGAGACAGGATCACTGCTGATAGTACACCCCAATTGCAGGTCCCCTGTGCTGCTACTCCGAATGGTCTGGGGACGGGGATTGTCCCCATGAAGATTGATGATCTACAGATAGACGCACACACAAACACCCTTCATGCCTGCCTAGATGGTGGCTCCCTCCATTCAGCCCTCACATGGATCAGTGGTCATTACATGATCATAGGTCACTGATTAGGAATGAATATAATGAGACTCATTGGAGAGGCCTGAAGGCCAAGGTGGCAAAAAGCATATAGAAAAACAAATAAATAAATAAATGCTGCTCAGGGTCCTTTGCTGTAAGAAATAATATTTATAACTGTTGGTTTACATTTTGCAGAATGTGTCATGTGATGTTGCAGTCTGATATTCAGTATATATCATACAAAAATATTTTTTGTTTAAAAATTCAGTTTGTTTGTGTCTTTCAGCTTTTCCCGGTTAGGGGTCGCCACAGCGGAACTCCGGTCTGCTAATGATTGGCAGTAGAGTTTTACATGCTGGCTTGCCGGGCCTAACGCACAACCTTCAACGAAGGAACGCCCATTCACGCATGTCACCAAACAGAAGACGCTCTAACTGAGAATCAAACGGGCAACGTCTAACTGTGAGGTGACAACGCTACTGCAGCACCACCACCGCAATCTGTTTAAAAATAATTCACCAATATTACTCTGGTACCTTAGTTCTACAGATGGCAAGACTCCATGAAGGGCAGTGCATTCAGAAAGCAAACTAAACATTGTTCCTTGCAAATCAATTTGTACTACTTCAGGTTAATTAATATTTATCTTTAGCATTTAAAATATAACAGAAAAGTACTACATTAACCATGGAAATCAAATGAACCTGTTGTATAGGTAATCTGTATATCACCAGAATAGTATTATTAAGTAAAATGGTTATCACAGATAATATACTTTTTTATCTGCTGCAACAGTGTGATGACGATAAACAGTTTTTGCCCCTATTGCCATCAGACTTCTCTCTGGCTTATCCTGGAGGAGAAGTCACTGTCATTATCATCACCATCATCATCATCATCAACAACTCCCTTTTTCCCATTATCTAGATGGGGTTTAGGTGTTGCTTCAGCTGTCATCACTTCTCCTGATTCAGTGTCACTCTCCTATCTACTTTGACAACATGACTGACAGCTGCAGGTCTTCTCTCATGCAGTACTTGGCTGGACATCCTAGTTTTTCTTTCCTTATTCCTGTCTGTCCCAAACTGTCTTCAGCAAATCGTCTTATGCTTTCTTGCTGAACCACTGCAGTCTGTTTTCTTTGATCTTCTCTGTAATCAGAACTTTGGCTTCTGCACTGATGTCATCATTTCTTCATTTGTCCCACAGTGTGCATCCTAACAACCATCTTCAGTATTTCATGTCCATCACCCTTTGAGCTTCCCCAACTGCTCTGCCTTCACTGTCCGGGTCTTTGTATCATACCAAAGCACTGGTTGCATCAGTTTTGTGCACTTTCTTTTTCAGCTTCTTGGGTATTGATCTGTCTCACACTACTCTTGACACTCTGTGCCAGTTGGCTACAGCCCCTCTGTTTCTAGCATTGACCTTCTCATTCAGACTTCCCTGCTCCTCAATGCCCCCCCCCCCCCACAGATACATGAAATTGTTAACCTGTTCTACTACATTCCCTTCTATCTCAATTTCAGCTTCTTCTGAATTTCCATATTTGCTGCCATGACAACTGTCTTGCCTGTACTCACTTCATCCCGTGTGCATTGGGATTTGTATTCCATTCTCCTATAATTTGCTGAAGTTCCAATTTAGAGTCGATTTCTAATACCACATCATCTGAACATAGCAGCTTACTGGTCTTTAACCTATTTGCTAATGTAGTTCATCACCAGTATGAACAGGAGTCAGCTCAGAAGTGAACCCTGATGCACATTCGCTCCCAGTGCAAACCTATTTGTGAGTATGAATATTGTCCATACTTGGATCATTGGGCGTTACACATATCCTGCACTAATTCTACCAATATTTCCAGGACCATTACAAGACTGCCCAAATCAGCTTTCTTGGGAGCTTGCCATATGCTTTCTCCACGTCTAAGAATGCCTAGATGGACTCTTTCCTTATCTTTAGCTTCTGCTAAGCTATCTGTCTCATTGCATATGTTAGGTCAGTTGTACTAAGTGTTGACCAGAATCTAAATTGCTCTTCTCCAATCTTACTTTTCACTAATGTGTGTATTCATTCGTCAATCATCCTCTCCAGCAATTTGACGCAGTATGACAGGAGTTTCATCATCATAACCCTCTTTTTCCCATTTTCTGCATGGGTTTGGGATGTTGTGTCACTTGCACCATCTCTCCCTATTCAATGTCACACTCCTACCTTCTTCGACACTCATGCTTGACTGTCACAGCACACAATCCATCCACTTCTTTGCTGGATTCTCTCATTTCCTCTTACCTTCTTCCAGTCTGTCCCAAATCTTCTTCACCAGATTGTCTTATGCTTACCTGCATATGTGCCCAGATACAATAATCTGTTCTCTTCTGATTTTTTTCTGCAGTTGGAGCTGTTTTGGCTTCTGCACTACCACAGTACCACAGTGTGCATCCAACCACCCATATCAGGCACTTCACCTCCATCACCTCTAGTTTCTTCAACTGCTTTGCTTTCACTGTCCAGGTTTCTGTACCATACAGCAGTACTGGTCACATCACTGTTTGGTACGATTTACTATCACATGTTCGACAGTATGGTGTTCGAGTGGACAGATGTCCGAACAAAATGTTCGGAAATCAGAACACTGAACACTGTAAATACCGAACGGAGCATTTCAGTGAAGTCGAATGTCGAACATTTCAACTATACTGAAATGCTCAAATCTGCTCAACATTCTACAACAGTTTTTGCTGGGGGGGCAAGCCCCCCTGCACCCCCACCCCCCCTACTTATATATACAAACTCTGAGATCGCACTACACTGAGGAAAGGATACATTTTCTGATTCCCACTATAGTGCGATCTGCACTACATTGTCGAACCTGGTTATAGCGAATGTACGCTATTGTCAGTTTCAACAATGCAGTAACTGCAATTCCGGTTCTGCTACCTGAGTTTTGCACATTGGTTGATCACACATAGTGCGATCGACAATGTGACAGTAAACCGTTTTGTACATCTTATTTTTCAGCTTCTTTGATATTCTTCTGTTGTACAGTAACCTGACATTCTGTATGGCTTGGCTGTAACCCCTCTGATTCTAGATTTGACCTCTTCCCTTCTGCTAAACCACCCCTCCAGGTACTTGAAACTGTTAACCTGTTCCATTATTTTCCCTTTTATCTCAGATTTCAGCCTCCTCTGGTTTCTTCCATTTGTTACCATTACAACTGTCTTATTTATATTCAATTTTATCCTATGCTCCTACAGTTTTGCATTCCTTTCCCCTACCCTATGCTGACATTCTTGCTTAGAGTCTACATGTAATGTAACATCATCTGCACACAGCAACTTTGCTGATCTGTCCCATGCAGCCTGTTTGCTAATGTAGTCTATCACCAGTATGAACAACAGTGGGCTCAATGCTGAACCCTGATGCACACCCACTCCCACTTGGAACCTCTCTGTGAGACACAACACTGTTTATGCTTGAGCCATTGGGTCCTTGTACATAGCTTGCATTAATCATATCAATGTTTATGGGACTTTGAACCACCACAGGACTACCCAGATCAGCTTTCTTTGGGCATTGCCATATGCTTTCTTCAAGTCTAGGAATGCCCAGTTGGACTCCTTCCCCATCTCTAGTGTCTTCTCAAGTATCTTTCTCAGTACAAACATCAAGTCAGTTGTGCTGCATCCTGATCTGAATCCGAACTGCCCATCTTACTTTCTACAACTCTACATATTCATGTATCAGTCACTCTCTCCAAAACTTTTATGCAGTGTGATAGGAGTTTGATACCTCCGCATTGCCCAGAGTTGCTGATACTCCCTTTGTTCTTGCACACTGGTACTAGTATGTTTATTCTCCAGTCATCTGGGATACGCCTTTCTCTCCACACTGCTATGAGTACCTATCGGAGCCATTTGTCCCCTATCTCACCCATCTTTATCATATCTGCTGTGACCTCATCTAAGCCTGCTGCTTTCCTTGACTTCATTTTCCTTAGTGCTCTTCTTACTTCGCCTAGGGTTGGCTCTTCCTCTGCCTTCACTGTAGGCTGTGTCTGGGGCAGTACAGCTTCTGTGGGTTTCTTCATTCAGAAGCTGCTGAAAGTGCAGTCCTTCCATCTGCCTTTGATATCCTGTGGATTGGTGAGCAGGTTTTTGCTAGTATCCCTTATGAAGAGTGTCTGACTATTAGGGGTTTGTGTAATGGTTAAAGTGTTAACCTAACAGACACAAGATGCAGAGTTTGATTCTCAATTTGAAGAAATTGTCTAGGCTTAAAATGACCTGTAGGGGCAGCTAGTCTTGTACTTGCCAATGAACTTTATTTTTCTGGGTTTAGCTTGCAACCTGATAGTGTTTCTTTACGCCATCTACTGAGACACTTTCCAGAATTTGGTAGAGTGCCTCTGATGCCTTATTCTTTGCAAGCTTTTGCAGACTCTTTCGGATTTTTTGTCTCATATTTTGGTCTGTTCCTTCTAAACTCTATTTTTTTCTGGCAAGTCAGTGTGTCACTAAATAATAATGACAGAGATTTGAGTGTCAGATGTAACAGTGTTCAAAAACTCTGCTAACATAAAGGCTGTTGCTCTAACAACGTTTTAAGTTAGGCGGAATATCACAAAACTACAAAGTGCAACACTGTATTTACAAATCCTCTTTGAAATCTCTGTAATCATTCCTGACCATACAGTTATAAGCATATCTCTTGATTATTAATAGACGGCCAGTACTGCCATGACCATGACATGTTTCTACTTTGTGATCCTGTGTGATTTACAATATTGTAATATCAATCTCCCGGATTCAGCAAGCAGCCCTGCACGAATAAGTTATTCCTGCAATGCAGGGACCATTCCTGTTCAGTATGGCAGAGCGCCATGCATATGTATGAAGGCATGCTCTAAAACAGACATGGTTCCATGTATGAGCTCAGGGGGTGTGTCTGAGAGCAGAGCTCTCAGAATACACATGCCCTCCGCACTCCAGAATTGCCTTTCGGCAATCTAAAATGAGTGAGAACGCTTGTAACACCCCAACCCGTCAGGATAAGAAATCTGTTCAAAGCCATAAGGGACAATTATCCCTACCAAGGCAAATGTTGATAGAATAACACACTTAGAATAAGCACATAGCGCACACCTCCCAACCTGTCAGAGTAAGGAATGTGGACAAAGCCAAAATGGAAATCATTCACAAAGCAGAAAGCTGATAGAATAACAGGTTCAGCATTAGCAGGGATATTCTGAAGGGTGTAAATAAAAAAACAAAACAAATAATTTTTTCTTTATAAATGCGATAAAGTTTAAGCATACCTGCGCGGGTGTGCCCGTTGCTTAGCTATGCTTAGTCCAGCTTAAACAGCCAAGAAGTTAAATAGCAAGAGACACCCAACTTAAATTGTACTGCAATAGAGTAGTGGTTAGAGTGTGTATTTTGTAAGCAGCCATTCCCGGTTCAGTTCCCACTGTTACCAATTTTCATTTTACATGTGAAAGCAGTACATAAACATTTCTTTTAAAATTAGCTACTAAATTACATATATTTGTTAACCAGAGTACTGTAGTAGGTCCAGATGTGAGATGTCAGTTTAATAAAGTTGTGAAACCCCTATATAAACACAAGTGCCCCATACAGTATAGTCACACATGAATAAATGTAATGAAAGCACATTGGGGGATGTCAGGGACAGTAAACAAATGTATAATATGTAATGAATGATGAATAAATCCCATACAGCAGATAGTCTATAAAATAAAAAATAAGCAATGCTAAACATTGCACAGCTCTGCTTACCAGGTGTACGCATTGTGTAAATATGACTGCTAAGCAATGACTAGCCCAACTAAGTGAATTTGCCCATTGGTAAGCAGTGCTGAACCTGTCCCTTTAAGCACTGCCAACCTTCGCCAAGCAGGTTTGCCCATAGCTTAGCTTAGCTAAAGAGGGAGCTCTTGGACGAGTGGGTCGAAGAAGCAAGGCAGAGCGGTGATGTCCCAGCAGTGTGTAAGTATTCATATCAATAACTGTTTACCAAAGTCCAGCCTGTGTATGTGATGGATAGGTATGTCTAAATATTTCTCTGCTCCCTTTATAGCTGATGCTGAACGGGCTGTGAATCAGGAAGCCCATGCCATTAGGCTGCAAAGGCTGTGTCATGAGGTTGGTGAGTAACAATCCTGCTTTTAGTAGTCATACCAAATAAATATAAAGCAGTAGAAAGTCACCTGGCAGTATATAAACTGTGTATGCATTGTACTGAATAAACCAAACAATATGACAGTAATACTCCCACATAGGTGATATTTCAATAAAACTGTAACTGCCTGGCAATAAAGCTCTAAATCCTGGACTGGTTGTGTTTACTCTGGTATTTTAAGGCATCAGATTAGTAATGTTGTGTTAACCACTGTTACCCAGACTGTGCTACATAAAAAATATGTCTAGGAATGTCTGTATGATTGTTGTAAGTACAAGGTCTGACTGAACAACCAAGAGAGACTTAGACAGAAAACACTGAAGGAACAGACAGCAGTTTCTAATTAGCTCACACTGATGAAACTCAAATAATTGTATTTTAGCACACACAGCCATGGTTCAAATTCTGGGAATGGTAGTAAGCTGTATGCATAATCATACCTCTCAACTGTACAGATTTTCACAGAATGTCCAGATAAGTGGCTTATATTTTTAGCATGTTCCTCTGTCTCCCTGGCAAATCACTGGGATGATCTCAGAATTGTAGTCACTAAATAATGACATACATTTGATTTTAAGACCTCATATCCTTCAGAAAATGTA
>NC_056745.1:263889983-264044983 GCF_019279795.1 Protopterus annectens | reverse complement strand
TGATATGACATTAGAGTATAAACCAAGACAAATGGATGCTGTAGTAATATCAGCAGGTGCTTACACAACATACCAGTGTAAGGGTGTGCACATACATTCAACTGCCTTACTGCACTGAGTATTACTTCCCATATGCTGGAGGGACAGGTTCATAACCCATTGACTGCCCATGATATGGAATAGACTTCCCATACATGCCAAGCAGAGCACCTCACTGGCCCTCTTCAATTGAAATCTTAATGAGCGGATAGGAAATAGAACATTCACCACAGGGATCACTCCAGTAGCTTCACTCGACAGAGGCACTGGAAACTAAGGTCAGGTGGCACAATGCCAGGGTAATCCCATGGGCTAGGCTTGTAAAGGCTCCAGGTCCATTAGCCTAGTACACACCTATGAACCTATATGTTTTCACAGGATAGGTTATTATGTTCCCTATTGAACTTAGCAGGCTATAGGACGCATCACAGGTGGAGATTGTGTTGACATGTGCTTTAGTGGGGTCATGTTCCAATTGCACAAGTACCATGCATTGTAACAGGGGTGTGTACACTTCATATCCGCTGTAGCTATATGGAATCAGCAGTACCTTACCTGTACAACCATCTTCCACCAACGATGGCATAATCTCCCTTGGTGGACACCACTAAGACACAAAGCACATAATAGGTTGCTATAGTGGCTGTACAGGGAGACATAGGTGCAGACCACAACTTCGAAGCAAGTGCACCTCTAGCTGAGCAAGCACATAGGTTCACAGGTGACCTCCTGTAAGGCTGACTATGACTAGAAATCAGATATATGCAAACCACCAAGGCCAGTTGCAACCATGTCTACACATATGTAAGCAGTCTTAGAACCAGTAACACAAGTCAACCTGTACTGGGGGTAAAGCACACCTCATACACACATGCCATTGATACAGGCAACCTGCATCAGAGAGGATAGGTGGGAACAGTGACACCCTGTCCATAACAGTAGTACAGGTGGATATGCACATCACCCACACTCCTGCCCACATCAGTGGTGAGCATGGACATAATCCCAACTGATGGCAACAACAGCAAGTCTCCATGGGGCATGAGAACATCACAGTTTGCCTCCTACATTAACACAGGCATGTGCTCACAGTCCCATCACACACTACATTCAAACTCACTCATGCCACCATCCACACACCATCCACATGGAAGATGGCCACTGTCATCTCTCTACGCAGAAATGATTGGCGTGTGGTGAATTATGCCATTAAGTGTCCAACATTGGGCAAACTGGACAGGTCAGGGCTAGGAGTGTAATGCAAGATGTACAAGCCATGATAGCTTACAGTGTTAAGGTATAGTCTGGATTTTTGCAAGTAATACCCACTGTTGATGTGCATGTGGACAACTGTATGAGGTCATCTGACCTTTTTTCCTGTTTATGTCTACCAGGTACAATGCCCCGGGAACACCTAGCCGCATACACCCCCCTGGAAAATGATGCTATAATCCAGTTCCTCATAGTCCATTATGCCATCCTCTTCAGGTGCAAGGTCCAGGATATGCAGGAGAGGACCACCCTGTGGAGCGAGCTCATCCACAGGGTAAACAATGTCAGCCTGCACAACTGCAATTATGAGCAGGTGCAGCATCGCTGCACGGATCTGATCCATCATGCCCATCAGCATGCCACTGCAGTTAGGAGGGACTAGCTAGCCACAGGTGGGGCTCATACCATCCACCCCCCACTGACACATGCTGAGGAGCTCCTCGCCAGCCTTGGGGCACCCGCCCACCAGCCAAGCCAGCAAGCTGAAGACAGCATTGTAGAGGCACACAATGGATGAGGAGTGTGCAGGTAAGGCCACAGGGCACATTAATAGACCACTGTTGCTTATCCATTTTCATCTGTAAAGTATCTACATGCATATTTCAGATAAGATAGTCTGTTGCTGCAGTGTAGTAATGAATAGATGTGCATAATCTCTAGTATTGTGGGCTTGTACTGTTGATGTGCTGAAATGCTGCTCCCACCCTGTACCAATGCCACAGGTGTGCCTACTGACATTATGTCTCTCACACAGCTATTTAGGTCCCTTGGGTATACAACTGGGGCAGCAGTCTGTAGCTGGTTAGTATGATGTTGTTTGGTTCAGGTTTGCCAATACACCGGCCATGTTATGGCCATGCTATTTGCCATGCACACCTTTAACACACCTACCCATAATGCATGCTGTACATGTTCACTTATTATTGCTGTTAACTGCACTGCATCACAGTGGTCACCATGGTGGCATATCTGAAGGGTATGTAATAGTCTTGTGGTATACCTAACAACCTGTCAGTGCATGATGTGTGGACAGAGATGAGCCATGGTGGGACAAATGGCCTACAGTAGGGACATGTCTGAAACATTACCCTTATACAGTGGTTACAACAGTGTATACACCACTATTACAATGGCAGCTGTTCATGAGCTAAACAACAGCAAATCACAATACCACATTCCACAACTTTTACAAGCAATGAATGTGTAATATGGAATCCTATGTTAGGACAACAAATATGGGGAATACATAGCTTAACATACACTGGAAGCATATGTGTGCACACACTCCAAATAACATTCTGTGGAAGCAGCTTGTGAGGTACTGACAGCATTCACTCTTCTTGAGTACACACCTTCCATCAAGTACAGGGCCTCAATATCACACCAAGTAATGGTCTGCTGCCCAAGAAGTATGTCCATGACATTTGCCCACTCACCTGCAACAGAGGCAGCCATGGCTTGCACACATCTTACAAACCATGAAATGGATCCCATATCTGAAAGGTAGTACTCAGGAGTGGGAAAATTAACCTTACTTCACCATTGCATATACCATGGCAAACAGTGCAGACAGTCATGTATGAGTGTATGAAGTATGGGACAACATTAATGTAGAAAATAAACAGATGCCCATCCAAAACAGATGACAACACATGTTGCAAATTGGTCATGGAGGCTTCCCAGAAACATGCAGCAACACTGAGGGATTGCAGGAATGTCTAGCAAGTACTGCATGTGTAGTACCTGTGTCGACAATTGCCTGGAATCTACATAAGTGTGGCCTGTGGGTTAGGGTAATCAGACAGAAGAGTTGTTCCACAGGCAACATCATCCAGGGCTCTCTACAGGTAGGATATGCATAAAATCAAGTCTCCCAAAGGCTTGTGTTGCAATGTGTAATGGTGTCATGCGACCAAGGCTGAAATCTACAAACAGTGTTCATAAAGATACATATGGAGAACAAGCAACACTTCACTCCACCTCAGGGCCACTATCCCCATTTTTACCTTGCTGGTGCTAGTGTACACCTTTTGGTTTGCTGTTCTTTAGCAGGAACTAGGCCGATAAACATGACATTCGGAATTTGGAATACTGCAAAATAACACTCATGCGTGGCCCATAGTTGTCAAGCATCTGCAAAAAGGCTGAGGATGGGGAGGGGTGTCATCCTGAAACACAACAGTGAACTGAAGCTTACATCCAAAGCTCACTAAGAATGGCTGTATCTGAACACAGTAAAAGTCATGGATTGTGTCAGACATAACCCTGACTCCACAGCAATAGTGAAGCCACTGTGTGACCTCCAAGAGCTATGCACATGAGCTGACCTTGCAATCCGGCAGAGGTGGGGACATTTGTAGGGCGGAGTGACCAAATAATGGCAAGTGAAGATAGGCCATGCTAGTATACCCCTTCCAGGAATAGTGACTGTTGTAGTTCACTTAACAGGTGCTACAACAAAAACATTGTGTTCAGGATGTGCACACTTATGCAGCACACATGTATGTATCTCATTCAGCATCTGCACGACTAACACATTTATTTGATACTGCATTAGATTGCACAGGTCATATGTCACACAGGTGTGTGTAATGTTAACATATGCAGTATTGTGGCCCCATTGCATACCATGGAAGAGGCTGACATGTCAGCAAGGGTGTGTACACTCCTCATATCCACATTAAGCTTTGAAGGTTGTCAGTGTAATCAGAGTTTATTGCTCATACATGCACTGCTAATGATGAGATCTGAAAATCAGAGGTCAGGCATTAACTATTGACATCAGTCCCCATATCATCCCAGGTATGTGTCAGACAAATACATAGGGGCTGTGAGCAACAGAGCAAACATAACTGCCACATATATTCACATTTAGTAATGGTGTGTACACTCATGAGGTATGGTGCACAGTACATGACAGTGTGCTGTACAGGTGCACAGCAATACTGTGTACATGGTTGCCGTGTGTTCCAGGGGAAGGGGCATCACCTACTAACACAACTCATGCATCACAGAGATGTATAATTTTGGTAACAAGGCTTGAGTATGGCTGCAGGGCATGCTGTTGAGTGCCATATGTCATGCATGTTGACTGTTGGGTAATGAGAGGTCTGTGTAATATCTTTGTGCTACCTCACCTGCAAGTGTGTGAGTGTGTGTGTGTGTGTGTGTGTGTGTGTGTGTGTGTGTGTGTGTGTGTGTGTGTGTGTGCGTGTGTGCGTGTGTGTGTGTGTGTGTGTGTGTGTGTGTGTGCGTGTGTGCGTGTGTGTGTGTGTGTGTGTGTGTGTGAGTGTGTGTAGAGGTAAACTATAATGTACTGGTCTTAAATTACATTTTTTGTTTGTCCCTCACAGGCGAGGTGGGTCAGGGTACCTCCTGCAGGATAACTGATGTTAGTGTCCATACAGACTCTGATAATGATGATAGGCATGGTGAGGCACAGGCATTATTGTCAGGGGCTGAGGCTGTGCCATCGATTGACATCCTACTTTTATCCACCCCATCCCCGCACACAGTCTCAGTGCCCATACATACCCCATCACCTGTGGCCATAGATGAGGGATAGTTGGTGGGTGGTGGCATGGGACAGGACAGTGTTGGGACTATGGCAAGTGTATCGGTACACAGCAGCCATATTCGAATGACCGGTGATTTTTCCACTCAGGCAGATGTACAGGTGTGCTCGTAGGAGGGCTGCTGGCCATCATGTGCCCTGGCAGAAGTGCCACAGCAAGTGTTATCAGATGCATGTTTTGGGGCATCATGGAGGCACAGGCATGTATGGAACATTACACCAGACAGTGTCTGAGTCTCCAGAGGGCTACTGATTCTGCTGTACTTGACATCATCCGTGATTTTGCAGGTGCCCACCATTATTTTGCAGAGGTCCTGGATAGATGGTTGGGTGAGATGTGGGAATCCTCAACCATGTGGTGTCTGTGGTAGAGCAAGTGGTGGAGTAGGGTGGTGGCCATGTGGATGTAGGTCAACAACACCAACAGGTGGAGGTCTACGTGGACGTGAAATAACTCACATCCGCTCCCGTAGTGGCAGTACCAGCAACAGCACTGCAGGTGTGGGTGCTGTCCACACCACAATGAAACAGGGTATGTGCACATGGTGCTGGCTGGTCCCAATGGGGATGCAGATCAAGTGGACAACTGTCATCATCAGGGGAGAGTTACATATCTGGGCTTCTGCCTGGTAGTGCCTGTGAAACCCCTGGCAGGCACAATTCCCGTGTCCATGGCCAGAGACAGTGAACTGTATATCCTGCCATGTATGGTCTGCAGCTGTCCAACAAACCCCTGTATATGGCAGCCACATGGCAGATGTGTGCATACATACAAACAGACTTCACCAACACAGCTAGGGCACCTCCATACCTACAAACACCACATCTGCACAGCCCATTTAATAAAGAACCCCCTAACCCACAAACATGATGTCAACCAAATAGCTCAACCTAGGCCTCTGGCAAACCTGCAACACACCCTGTGCATATGATGATACCTGTGCCACATCCCTATCATCCATGCCATTGATGCAGGGACATGCTAATATGGTTCTGATGCACAGGGTGAATGTCCTAAGGTTTAGCAATGTAATACTGTTTAACGGGTTTTCAGCTGGAATGATTAATGCTTACATGTCAGGGTGTGTAGCTGTCCAGCAATGATGCATTATAGCTGTTAATGACGCTGACTGATTGTGGTCTCCATAATGTATTCTGTTTGTGTTCTAGGTGTCGATGTGTCAGTAGGATGTTGGTCTGCTGTCCTGTCCTACAAGGGGTGTAACACTGTGGTGACACATTAACTGGGTCATATCCTGGGTACAGTTGAACACAGGTAACAGGTCTGTATAACAGTTAATGCATGTGTCACATGGCTGATAGGTCTGAGGGGTGTATACAGGTGAGTGCATGGTGGCTGATGTCTGCAGCTCTTCTACAGTGGATAATTGTAACTGTACTGTGTGGCACACACCAAATGTCCATGAATAACACAAACACACACAGGCTTTGGTGTTGATGCAATACACAGAGAATACTGTTAACAAGGATGTACTTCATTTTGCAGCAAACTCATTTTGGCCTATGTAATTCCACCTAGACCAAATTGCCAAAACATCACATCAGGAAATAATCAGTTTGCCAGTTTAATGTCATTGACGAGGATACTGGCAGGGTATATGTCCTCTTCCCCAATGTAGTGCAATCCAGGAGTTGGTAAACATATGTGTGCTGGTGTGGGTGGCACAGCCTCTCACTTTGGAGGGTGTGGGGTGGCATAGAACCACACATAGTGTGATTAACAACTGCTTATCCTGTTAGCATAAAATGTACAGTATAACAGCACACTAAGCAGGCGATACCCACAACAGTAACCCCAATGTGGGTGGCTGTGACCACACCCATGTATATATACCAACTCCTGTATCGCTATACAGCTGTACAGTGGGGAAGAGAGCATGTACACATCCACTACTAGTTTTGCTTGAATGTATTTCCACAAGATGATTGCTTTGAAATGTTACCTTTAGCCAGTTAGTTCTTGGATAAATGATCTCCTGGGACATATATTTTCTGCAAACTGAAGTAGATCCCTTCACATACACACACACACACACACACACACACACACACACACACACACACACACACACACACACATACACGCACTTAGTTGACAGCACTGAGAGTAGAACCCCTACCTAGGTACTTATTGCTACTAATGTGTTTGGCTTTAATTGCACATACCACAGAGCTTTTAGGGTGAGGTATGGCCCGAGTTTCCTGTTAAATGAAGAACATCAGCAGCCCTTGTACAGTATGGTAATGGGGAATGTACTGGGTGTTAATGAACAATACATAGAATGACATGCTGTCATATTCACATTAACAAACACATGCAGTCATAGACACATTTGACAGACCTGGGTTTAGCAGTGCTAACTACCTTGTCAGTGAGTCCATTCTCTTACAGAGATTTTGCACACAGCACATGCGTCATTGGGCTAGACAGTGTAATCAGTTACCTGTATGATTGATGGTGACAGTGGTCCTCATACAGTGGACCTTGGGACATGTACTGGGGGTACCATGGTATAAAGACAGTATACCCAGCACCCACACCCCACACTGGATATTGTACTCACTGAAACCCATGATAATGCTCTGACATACCCACAATCACACATTGACCTGTACTGCAATACAACCCCCTGTCTATCTAATCAGTGCTACTACAGGGATATGCATTTATTGCACATGCCACAGGGATAGTAGGGTGAGGGTTTGCCATGGCTCTCCTAATGTCAGCAACATCACTATCCCTTATGATGTATGGCAAGGTTTATTGCATTTGGAGAATGTGGCCTCAGAATGCTGTCTGCTACAAATATGCACATTCACACACATACACACACTCTTGCCAGAACTCAGAGAGTAACACACGCCTATATACCCATTTGTGGAACAGTGTTATGCTGGTACTGCAAGCTCCAGGCAGCCCATAGGGTGAAGTATGTAACAAGGTACATTTAATGTCAATTACAGCAGCAGCCATTTCTAAGTATGGCAATGGGGGGTGTAGTGGGTGAGAAGGCCCTCAGGGTATTGTCAACTACAGGTTTACAAACACACAGACACTGTTATTCTCAGTAATGCACACTGACACATTTGTCAGTACTGGGGTCCATAGGTGCAGGTGTTCCTAGGTGTGTACCAGGCTAATGTCCATGGAGAGATGAGAAGGGTAGGGCATGTGAGTACAGTGGTATCATACCACCTAACAGTTTTTAGCAGGCTATCTGTCAACTGATGGCACTTGAGTGATCCCCAGGGTGACAGTTAAATTCAACATCCAATCATCTGGTTTTCTCTTGCAGAGGGCCAGTGAGGTGCTCCAATTGACATGTATGCAACATATATTACATAACATGGCCAGTGTCTGGGTTAGGGACCTGTACCCAACCATGTTCTGTTGACTGTGGTAGTCTGGTTGAGGTATCTATGGCATGTGGTGCATACAGGGTGTGGTTTCCTAGCTGTAGCATTCATAATACGGCTGGGCAGACATGTCAGTGTCAGTCAATCATAGATTGTCTGTAAGCAGACAAGATGGATACCTGACATCTACACATCTGTACAGAGGACAGACAGAAATCAGCTAGCCAACAGGTTATGCATTAGGATGAATGTTTTGACAGATAGACTTTTGACACTGATAGGTATGCCATTACTACATGACTGCAGCCCTCAATGACATGTCCTAAACACATAGTAGTCTACAGTTAATATCCACATATCAGATCAATATCCAGTAGGAGATGCTTAATAACATACAGCTCACACACCAAGAACACGATAGTCAGTTCTCAGCGTCCAGATTTGCATGCAGGGGTGCATGGTTCCAGTACTACAATCTGCAATCTACTCTTACTTGGAAAAGCACTGTTAAAAGTAGTAACGTAATGATACAATACATGCAAGTGTGGCTGTATATAACCTGGGATACTACCCATGCATGAAACATATACAAAGAGAAAAGACTGTTGTACTAGCCATGTATATTCAGGTGTTCCATACAGTATACTCACACCCCTTGCTACTGTAATAGCAGCACATAGAAGCATGTTATGTACATGGAATTAAATATACTTATGAAATATATCATTACCCTGCTATTTTATCACACTGGAATGTGATCACTGGTTACCAGGGTTGAGCGATGCTTAGCAGGTGTAAGCATTGCTTTGCGCACTGATAAGCAAAGCCTACATGGTGTAAGCACCTATTCATTTAATCGTACATTAGCACCACTTACCGTTGCGCAAACCCACACAAACCCACTTAAAGCTGCTCAAATCTGCCTTAACCACTCTGTATCCAACAGTCCTTGTTCTGCCTAGCAACAAAATAAATAGCCCTTGCAGCACTTGAACCCAGGACCCTGTACACTATAGTCACAGCAGTTAACCACTAAGCCATCAGAGCTGTAAAGATGTCTATTGTTTTTTCAAATATATCATTCAGTACACATGCTGAATAGTAGTGAACAACTGCTTTGACTAATACAATTGTTCAGTACTTCTAAGTGAAAATAGTGTTGAATCAGTTATGTTTTTATCTAAATATACACATATCAGATAAATATGGTGTGATACAGCTGGGAAGGAATATGCAACACTCATGTTTACACATAACAAGGATATGGATATATATATATATATATATATATATATATATATATATATATATATATATATATATATGTATACATGTGCGTGCACACACACACACACACACACACACACACACATATATATATATATATATATATATATATATATATATATATATATATGTATATATATGAATATATAACATATGCCCGTAACATGTAGTGGAGTCATACCTCAGCACCATAAGTCACAAACTCTTAGTGCAAGGGAATGTAATGTAAGTATTGCAGATGTAAATGCAGAATGTTGCTACAGTAACAGGGGTTGTGTCAACAGACATGTTGTGTAGGAAGTCACTTCTGATGCTGACATATTACTGACAGACATCATGAAGTCATCATAGTGAAGTACCACACAAATTACAGTAATGATCCTGTGGGATACAGTAGAAATATGACCAATAAACGTGGATAGTCTGACACAATCTGGTCAGTCCAGAGGTATACACAGAACTCCTTAGTGCAAGACATGTGGACCAAGCCTGACAAAGGGGATTTTTGCAGCCATGAAAATGGGGATATCACACAAATACTGAAATAGATAAGGTCACACAGTTGATGCATTCACACCCTCCTGTCTGTCCTAACACATATTAACTGGAGGAGCAGAGGTCCCATGCCCACATACTTTCCACTAGTTAGTGACATACATCTTCACAGCATCCCACTGCTTTTTCAGAAATACACAGCACATGTGGTGGCCAGGCAACAGTACATCTGACAAATATCTGGATATAGCATCACACTAGGTAAATACACTGAGCTGCTAGCCATGTCACAAAGTACTGTGTAAACTACAGGCAGACTGCCACAACACTGACCCAAGTTTCCTATGGGGGAATACACATGTACATGGAAATATAGCAGGCACTACAGGCATGTAACAGCATAGATTGACAGACACCAGTGTGAAAGTGCATACCCACAACCAATCTCAACACAGTCACAGTCACATTATGGTAAGTCTAATTAATAGTACAGTATATGGACTGTGTGAACAAAACTATCCTCATATTTTCCACTGACACACTAACCCCACATATACTGGCCACATTTACAGTGTAGTCTGATGTCTGACTGTGGTATGGGACATGTCTCAGTCTGGCCCTACAAACATATACGCTGATAGGGTACCAGAAACTGGAGCAGCATACAACTTCTGATAGAACAGGACTGATACACTGACATCTCCCACAGTCTGTACACAGGCCAAGTAACATATTCACAATACACTGCTACACAATTCTGACACTCGGTCAACAATCACCATAACTACACAGACCTCACTACTGTACAGACTATAACAGAATGCCCAGGATTTGTCCTCAAATATAAGGCCTACTATACATAAGAGTCTAGCAGTCTGATATATCACTGGCTTGTTATCAGGAATGATGTCAGTAAACAAAGATATACTGTACATATGCACCTTTTACTGCATGACATATGGACAAAGGGTGACAGACTTGGGGACAGAGGCACAAACACAGGGCCAATATTAACATATTGCTGTGATAAACTGAGAAAATTCTTGGTGTAACAGGGTTTGTTGTAACATCTCTTCTGAGGGATATGAAGTCAGTAACTTACATGGATGTCACCATGTACTGACTGCAATCATCAGAGTATGCTACTGCATTTCTAAAGATAGGAAATGTGTGAGTAATATACCACATCTAAGACTCCAAACAATGGACAGTCTGCAGATAGCCCTTCAGGTGAGAGTTTCCTCAACCACATAACACTGTCATGCCAGACTTTAAATCATGTAGAACAGCCATATCCACACAAACCCTGTTAAACCACCATTACTTCAAATGTAGAACAGCAATACTTACATTCTGTCCCCATGTCTGGAACATCCCCCTCCTGTTTGCTGGCCTGTCTCCACAGTGTATGTTTTAAGAGGTATTTCCAACTACCCTCTGTGATGCTGTTTGTCAGACACCCACATGAAGTACTGCTCATGGTGAAGGAAAAGGGCCACACCCACATGAAGTGCTTAGTTATAGGAGTGTGTTTCTATGCAATTGGCTATAGGAATGATACCACAGCTGTTCCACATGCAATTAGCAAGTGGGGGACATCAATTTGTGCACAGGCCATCAGCTAATCATGATCATTACCTACAAAAGCTATGCTGCTGCTTGTGCAAATCAGATGTACTTTTCCACATCCACCAGAGAGGGAGGGAGAGAGACAAAGAGAAAGTAAGAAAGGAAGGGAGTAAGAGCCAAGTGTGTTTGATCCGTGGATGGAGAGTGGTATCAGGGTATTATAATGGTTGCCTATATTGTTTACTACTCCATACTGTCACATAGCAATTGCACATGGCTGTACACATTTATGGCTGTGGATTGTCTACAATAACCTCTACAGTGTTTGAAAACTGTTGGCCTTGTAATGTGGACACCAGGACATATAGGTCCTCAATATAATGATGTAGCAAATCACACACTGCAATGGATCCTGTCATTACGCAATCACCCCAACAGGATACTGATGACAGACACGCAAACACACACTTATTAGTACTGAGTTTCAAACCCCTACCTGACTATGTATTGCTATTACAGTGTTATGCATTTATTGCGCATGCCACAGAGCTTACATGTTGGAGAGCTGTCCAAAGGTATCTTTGAAGGTGAGTGACATCAGCAGTAGTGCTAAAGGAGGGGTAAGGGAAGTGTAGTAAGTGTGAATGTCCACAAAATCAGGTGTCAACAAAGACACGCACACACTCTCTCAGGGAAACACACATATTATCACAGTTGGCAGGATCAGGATTAGAAACCTTACCTAATTAGTTTGCTACACTACAGTATTATACAGTTATCACAAGTGCCACAGAGCGTATAGGGCTGAAATATGGCCAAAGGGTTATTTCAAGGTGACTGACATCAGCAGGCATGCTAAAGGAGGGCAATGGGAGGTGTAGTGAGTGTGAATGGTTTCAAAATCATTCATCTCCACACACACACACACACACACACACACACACACACACACACACACACACACACACACACACACACACACACACACACACACACACACACTTGCCAGTACTGAGATGCATAAGTTCATTGCTTCACAGGTGTGTATTAGGTGAATGGGCCTGAAGGCTGTACAAAGCTAGGCCAAGGGAATACCTTGGCATCAGACCACATGACAATAGTCCCCAGTGTGGCTTAGGGGTGTAGTCCCTGGAGTGGTCCCCAGGGGTGGGTACTGTATTCACTAGCCACTTATCTGGGTTACTATTGTGGGTGGCCAGTGATGTGCACTGCTTCCCATGTATGTTATCTATATTCCATAACATGGACAGTGTCTGGGTTGTGCACATGTCCCACACACATGCTCTTTGACGTGTGAAAGTGTACTTGAGGTCTCTGGGGCATGTTGTGTAGACAGATTGTTATCTTCTGATGTTACATTCCTGACCTCATTTGGTGAGACCTAGCTATGTAACTGAGGTAGTGCTTGCACCTACATTGACAGCATGATATGGGTATTCAGTGGAGTTAGTGGCATCTGTCCATACAGGGCATGTGTATAAGACATGTTATTCCCTTTGTGGGTTACGTTTGCCAATCCTACAGTTGTTGCAAGCATCCAGTGGGGAACATAGCAAAAGGGCCACTGTACACATTTATTTGCCTACTAAGGGGATAGAACAGGGTGCCATGTCTGTTTACTTGCTGGATAATACACACATAGTCAGGAGATGTGACACATCAAAGTACTTTCTGATGTCAGTGGCACTGTTGTGGTCAACAGGCATGTAGTCCACTGCAATCACTCCGTGGTTACTATCTATGAGGCAATATGCAAGGAACTACCAATATAGTGATTTTTGCCTAGCCAAGTGTGTTTGTGTATAAGACGTGGGTGGAGAGTGTTCTCTGAGTAATAGAATGGTTGCCTATATTGTTCACCAATCCATAATGTCACAGGTAGGGCTATGGATTGTCTACACCAACCTCTCCGGTGTTTGACATATGCTGTCCTTGTAAGGTGGACATTGTGACATATACTAGGTCCTCAACATAACAATTTAGCAAAACCCACCCCACAATGGATCCTGTTATTACACAATCACAGCAACCTCCACAGAGGATACTGACAGACACACACACACACACACACACACACACACACACACACACACACACACACACACACACACACACACACACACACACACACACACACACACACACTTGCCAGTATTGAGATTCAAACCCCTACCAAGCTATGTATTGCTACTATAGTGTACCGCATTTATTACATGCACCATGGAGCTTATAGGATGGATGTTGTCCCAAGGTACTTCTAAGGTGAGGAACATTATCAGCCCTTGTAAATACTGGCATTGAGTGATGCAGTGGGTGAGAGATCCCAAAAATAATTTTAACCTACACACACACATTTACATTTGCCAGGGGTGAGGTTCAAACCTCCATCTAACAATCTTTACAGACCATTATGTTATGCATTTACCACATGCACCACTGCCCATACATGATTTAAGGTTGGCAACACGTACTTCTAAGGTGGATGATATCTGCAGGACTGCTAAAGTCAGGCTCTGAGATGTGTACTGGGTATAAATGGGGCCAAAATCTTTGAGCTACAGACATACATATATAGACACATGTACACAAACAAACACTTGCCATGGATGAGATTCAAACCCATACCTATGTAGTTACTGCAACTACATTGTTCCGCATTTATGGCACGCATTACAGAGCTTACATGCTGGAGAGCTGTGCCAAGGTATCTTTGAAGGTGACTAACATCAGCAGCAGTGCTAAAGGAGGGGTAAGGGGAAAGTAGTAAGTGTTAATGTCCATAAAATCAGGTTTCATGAAAGACACGCACACTCTCTCACACAAACACACACAGTTTCACAGTTGCCATCTCTGGGATTAAAACTCCTACCTAACTAGTATGCTATACTATAGTATTACACAGTTATCGCACACGCCATGGAGCTTATATGTTGGAGAGCTCTCCATGGGTATCTTTGAAGGTGACTAAAATCAGCAGCAGTGTTAAAGGAGGGGTAAGGGGGGGTAGTAAGTGTCAATGTTCATAAAATCAGGTATCATCAAAGACACACACACTCTCTCACACAAACAGACACAGTTTCACAGTTGCCATCTTTAGGATTAGAGCTCCTACCTATCTAGTATGCTACACTACAGTATTATGCAGTTATCGCAAGCACCACAAAGTTTATTGGGATGGCACTTGTGCAAAGGTGACTGACATCAGCAAGCATGCTAAAATAGGGCAATGGGAGATGTAGTGAGTGTGAGTGTGAATGGCTTCAAAATCATTCATCTCCAGACACACACACACACACACACACACACACACACACACACACACACACACACACACACACACACACACACACACACACACACACACACACACACACACACAGTTGCCATGTGTGAGATCAGAACTCCTAACTAGTTTTCTACACTACGGTATTACACACATATCACAAGTGCCATGCAGCTTATAGGGCTGAGACTAGGCCAGAGGGTTATTTCAAGATGACTGACATCAGCAGGCATGCTAACATGGGCAATGGGAAGTGCAGTGTGTGTGAATGGGCCATAAACTATTCCTCTGGAAACACACACACACACACACACACACACACACACACACACACACACACACACACACACACACACACACACACACACACTCTTAGTCACACACAACTTTACTTTTGACAGGACTAGGTATACAAATGCTAGATGAATACTGATTTGTACTATCGTGTTACACAGTTATCACTAGTACCACAGACACTATAGGGCTGAGGGCTACCAAAAGCAATGTCTACAGTGATTGACATCAGCACATCATGTGATATTGGCCAATTGGATGTGTGGTGGGTGGGACAGTTCTCATGATGGAAATCTCTCTGTCATTGTCTGTCTCTCTCTTCCCATCTCTGTGTGTGTATGTTTGATATATTATAGTGTGTTGGCCTTGGATATGTGTGAGTATTCCTATCCAATGTATGTGCAAAGCATGAATGGTGTACAATGTGGTGTGTGTGCACAGACATCTGCGACTGCAGATATGTATAGTCCACTATGTTGTCAGATATGGGCTTCATTTCTCTAAGTGTAGGAGCATGCCCAGTATGACCTTCTGTATTGAATGTGTGAATCCATTCCAGGTAGGTTGTACTCCAGTCCAGGGTTTGGTGTTCTACACCTACAGCTAGCAACCTGTTTCTGCAGGATATCTGTAGATAGGCTGACACTATGGAGTCACAATGGGTGACAGATAGTGGTATACTGTAACTATTGTGTCTGTGCTGCTTGTGTTACATGGTTGATGTTAGCAGAGATATTCAGACATATGTACTGTTTTACACTGTGATGTATTATGTCATCAACTACTGACAGATATACTTATTTGCTCACAGTTATTTCCTGGGAAATACAAGATGAATGAAGCTGTGTCCAGTATTGTGGTCTGCAGCCTACATATTCTTGCACACTCATGCCATTCTGGAGGGGCAGCTGCAGATACTTACTGATGGGTCTGTGTAAATGGTCCAGTGCCTTGGTGCTGTGGTGGCTGAGGATCCCCTTCTTGTACATATATCAATGTAACAGAATGGCCATATCCTGCTGTGGCCATACCTCTCAGCTGTAAAGATTTACCCAGGTTACCCAGAGGCAGAGCTGATATACCTGGTCAATTCCCCTTCACACTGTGGTTTATGAGCAGGTTTGTAGCCACCCATTACTGGGTTTTCAGGCAGGGTAGTATGGGTACACATCAGAGTTTCAGACTTCACACACTCCATGATGTCCATGCTTCTACACACCCCACTCTGTTATTCTATCCCCTTCCTAACATTATGCAAGTGATATCTGAGTAGTATCCCTATAGTTGGCCCTTCATCCCAGCAGTATTTATGGATTGGTCCACAGTTCATGCAGTAGGACATGGTGGGCATGCCACTGGGATTTGTCAGTATGGCCTTGCATTTGTATTCTGTTGACTGTGTTATGTTCTTAGTTGGGACCCCATGAGATAAACAGTGGCACTACGGGTGAGGCACAGGTCTTTGACAGAGGACTGTAGGCCATTTGGTAGTGATGCAGGCCATCTGTAGCTGGCCAGTGCGTTCTGTCACTCCTACATTCCCAGGCTGTGAGCCACTGGATTCCCCTGGGGTGACAGGGTAAGTGTGCAAGGTGTTAATGGCAAGAGTTCTTGTCCATATTAGTCCATTGGTCTGGATGCAAGCAGGCTGCTGCTTACAGTTAGGGACACACATGCACGGGACACCTCTTCAGTATGCTGCATTCTGTGAGTATTCCTATACAGAAGTGGGGGGTCATACTGTACTTATTCCCAACAGCAAGGATATGACCTGTGATAAACCTGTGGCTGATGGAAGAGGCTAATCATGCCTACCATGTTTTAGTAAGTATGGCAGTGTTATGCATGTGTGGTAGGCATGATTAGTGAAATTGTTAAATGTCCGTGAGTTGTGGTGTCGATTATTTCAGATGTCGGTGAAGTGGCTGTCGATATAGTAAGTTGTCGAGCTATAGACATGAACCCGGCTGATGGTGGGGTGAGCTCAGTGCATGTGTGATACGGCAGCTTCTTGCAGCTGACTCACAGATATACCTGGGACATTCTCCTTATGCTGCCTTGTGTAGGGACATAGACAGTCTCTCATTACTTCATAACTGTGCCTTTTGTGGATTGCCACTGATTGGCCAGACTACATCAGTATTCCATACTACACAGACAACTAATGTGCTGCTAATCTGTGTGTACAATTCCACAGGTGTGCGCAGCTGACAGTTACATTTTATGTACTCTGTCTAGGGTATTTCCACCTGTGTACTGTGGTTATGTCTGTGCCCACATTCATGGCATGTCCATCTTTCAGATGGTGACAGATATTGATATCTGAACAGTGAGTATAGATGACTGCTGACATGGGTATTGTTGAGAAGCATTGTGGTTCACACTGCAGTTGTCAGAACATGGCCCTGTCATCAAAAGTACTAGCCATATGCCACCAAGACACAACCCTCCATGCCTAAATACTGACTACTTCCAGAGAATATTGAACATACAACAACCTAACACATGGACCCCTGCATATTGTACACATGCAGCAATCTGTCCTGCAAATTGGGCCAGCTCAGGTAATCTGTAATCCACTGTTATTAAACCCACACATACATGTTACTGCATTTCTACATAGGATTGTTGGGGGGGGGGCACACCTGACAACTGTAAACATTTGCTATGACTGTACTGGTATTTCAGGTACTCTGCTGGCTTCCATTTCATTTTGTATTCTGACCTATCATGCAGACTGGAGGCATATCAGTAGAGTACAGACCTTAGGTTTTATTGACCTACATTTCAGTTTCAGACTTCTTACCCTTCAGAACTAACATACAACTGCCAGACCTGTTGTAGTCTGTCTGTGTAGGTCTGGAGGGGGGGGGGCTGTTCATCATTGCCATCAATTGGAGGCCTTAGCCCAGCCTTTCTTTATGGTCATCCCCACCTGTCCTGCTGGCTGAGGCTGGTGTTGAGTATGTGAGCCTCACTGACATGCATGTGTGTGACTAATGGACACATATTTGGGCCACCACATGTACTACAGTGAGATTTGTCACCTTGTCTATTGCTGCCTAGTATGTTGACACCAGTATTTGTTATGGATTTCATGCTGCCCATATAGGTGTCCACTATCTGCTGCCATCCCATTCAGCCACCCGATTCCCTTGCATGCTCATGTCCATACAATAGACACAACAATCAGAACATACTACTCCATTCAGCAATTGATAGGAGGAGTGACTTACCTTGTGGCTGTGCCAGTATTGAGGATGGTGCTGGAGGGCTGACTATGTTGGATGCACATAGTACACTCCCTATACATAGTAAAGCACAGGTAGTGTCATGTTTGGCATCCCATTAACTGTATGTGTGAGTCAGAGAGAGGTGACATTCCCTGGGTCCCTACCGTGTCAGTGTACGTACTATGCCTTGCCTCTTTGCCAAAGCCTGGCATACTGGGCATGCCTCCTTTTGCCTACATGGGGCAAGCTCAGGTTGTTCCTCCTCTGAATCCCTCTGTGTCTGTGATGGCCTTGGCAATGGTGGGGGCTGTGTGGCCTTGCCCCATGCTGTTCCGGCTGCAGCTGTTTCCGCAGGATCATATTGTGTAGCATGGCACATACTATGAACATTTGTGTACATGTAGCTGGAGAGTACTGCAAGGCTCCACCGAATATGTCCAGGCAGCAGAACTGTGACTTGAGCATCCCAAACACACGCTCTATTATGATTCTGGTTTGTGCGTGTGCCTCATTATGGAGTTCTTATTCGGGTGTGTGTGTATTTCTGATGGGTGTCATCAGCCACAGCTCCAGTGCCTAACCAGCCTCCCCTACTAGGTGGCCATATGGGGTGTCCCCACTGGCAAATGACTGGTACAGCTGTGTCATATGCCAGATGTGGGAGTCATGATTGCTTCCAGTGCTGCCAGCACACACATTCAAGATAATGCCCTGGGCATTGCACATGACCTGGCAGATGAGGGAGGGGAAGCCCTTGCGGTTTATGTAGACCCTACCCCGCTCAACATGTGGTGCTTTGATGTGTATGTAGGTGCAGCCTATAGCACCCACTACCTCAGGGTATTCTGCTATTTGGTGGAAGAGACGAATATTGCTGGTCAATGCCTCATGGGTGTTGAGGAAATATATGTGCTCACGGTATGTTCTGACATGGCATCCAGGAACTAGTGGAGTACCCTGGATGCTGATGCCTGTGAGATTCCCATGATATCCCCAATTGGCCTTTGGAAGGTACCTGTGGCTAGTATTCTTAAGTCTACACATACCTTGGTATCCACTGGGATGGGTTCCCTCTGTTGGTTCTGTGTGTGAGTTGTGACCGGCACAGCTCAACAATTTGCTGTAGAATGTCCCTGTTGACCCTGTAGTGCTCCACTATCTCCAGCTCTTGCAGCCCCTGGGAGGTTACCCTGGGTCTGTACACTCTTCTCCTCATTATGGGTTGGTCGTCAGCATTCACATCCTCACCACCCTCAGCCTATTCCACATATTGATGTATGAGAGCAACAGCAGCCCCTAACATTTTGTTAGTTTTGTCAGGTAAAATTTCCCCATCTGTGTACACCTGTGGTGTAGATTTTGTGGGGAAAATCAGAGTGAAAGTTGTTTGCATAGTTTATAGTAGTGTGCTGGGCTGCTGCCTGTGTAATTGGCTGATTCTGTTACAGTTTACCTGCCAGCTATGCTAGTTCTCCTTGATTGCCTTCCTACTGCTGTTTTCCCTACCCATTGCCTTCGTGTTTAAGCCCCAAGGTGCGGCATGCATACCCAGTGCTCAGATGTGAACAGAGCTGTTATTTCCTGTTTTTTTTTTTTTGTTTTGTTTAAAACCCGGTGCGCAGTGCGCACACCAGTTTAGGCAATGTAAACTTTGCTAGGCAGCCTCAGGCACACCCCCCTTCCTTAGCTGTGCTTAGCCAAGGGCAAACATAGGCCACAAAGCTCCAATAATGCATGCTACTCCACCTTATGAGGTCATCTACATCTTATACCATGGCGTTGCTGCACCTACATGGTTGGGTCCAAGCTAACACTGACAGGATATCTGTGATTCAGTATCAATCCCCTCATTTGCATAAAACAGAATGCTAATTCATAGTTATCACACTCACACTGAGCCTTCCCACTTTGCAACCACTATTCCCTGGTATTGTTGTCTTATGCATGCCATTGACTATCATGGCAAAATGCTGATTTGGGTTTAAAAGCTTATTTCCAACTTGTTTTCTTATTTTCGGGCCTATCCCATTTGCGCATCACAGCCCTATGCTTAAATGGCGGAAATCGGCCAAAAAAAAAAATAAAAGTTATTTTTTATAATTTTGCAACTATTTCTCATGCCAATGGCCATATATTTGGCCATTGGCATGCCTACTAAATTGAATACATGCTTTCTTTGGAGCTGTCATGCCTCTGTTTTGTAATTTGCAGAAATGTATTTGGTTAGTAGCCGAATACATTTCTGCAGGTTACACTATTCCTGCACAGATGCCTGCCTGATTCCTGGATCGCTAATTCACCTCATTTGCATGGTTTTCACCAGCAAATGAGGTAATTAGCATATAGCAGTGATGTCCGTGCAGGAATAGTGTAGAGGCGCTCATGCACATACCGGGAGGTCATTCCTGAATCACTCATCGGCCATATTGCATGCAGCAGCTCTTGCACTATTCCTGCACTCCATGCAGAGCTTGCTGAATCCAGAGGAATGTCTTTGATTTACAGCCCTTACATATCAATGTTTTACTGCCACTATTTTCTAGACATATTTTTTTTTCTACTACTTGTGTTGTGGAGTTGTTTTTTTCTACAGACCTCCACTGAAAGAGGGCTTCTAGACCAGTGAACTTTACTGGTCAACAAAAAGCAAATAAATAAATAAATAACTAGATTAGCCAGAGCAAAGTACACATGACTTAAATATCATACATAGCAGTGGTGGTTCGTGATATTGGACTGCAGCCCCCTCCCCCCCCCGCTATGAACCACAATGGTACAATCCAATAACTTCACATAGAAAGTGAATCCGGACTGCTGCCATATCAGTCCAGATTCAGGAAGAAGGCAGCAGACTGCTGATGCCATAGATGTCTATGTGGTCAGCATTCTTGGAACATTTGCAAACAGGAACCAGGAAACCGGAAGTGTGCATTCCGGCATGAGATTGCGGACTAGGATGAAGCTGAGCCAGCTATCCTGAAACTGTTTGGATATATTTTGCAGAGGCAGCTATCATTGCAGGTACTCACACTATGTGTGTGTGTGTGTGTGTGTGTGTGTGTGTGTGTGTGTGTGTGTGTGTGTGTGTGTGTGTGTGTGTGTGTGTGTGTGTGTGTGTGTGTGTGTGTGTGTGTGTGTGTGTGTGTGTGTGTGTGTGTGTGTGTGTGTGTGTGTGTGTGTGTTTGTGTGTACACAAAATGCCCATTTGCTTTATACTGGAGGCTATAGAGAGAACTCAGGATACCTGGTGGTGGTGGTTAGAGAATACCTCAGGCTTGAGCCCTGTATCCGAGGTTCAGGCAACAAGAGCCTGAATTCTCTACCCACCACCATCTCTGAAATCTTTGCAGATTTGTGCCTCATATTGTGTACTGTTCTTCATAAAATCTGTGGCTTCTGAATTTTTAATTCCTTAGATAGTTGACGGTGCAGTTGTAGTGGTGCAGAAAATTGCTAGAATAAAAGGCTTTGTGTTACTATGTACTTTCTGAAGAATATGAAGTCTGTTCTTCATAAATTTGTGTTTTTCTGACAAATTATTTAGGAATTAAGTTACTAAATAATGACAGACATTGAGTTTCAGACTTCATAACCTTCAGAAAAATGCATGCTAAAGCAAGACCTTTTATTCTATCAACTAAGTTTATACAAGAGCAATATTTAGTACTGTTTGTATGTTCACCCAATATATTTGGTCTTGTCCAGATTTCCTGCATTAGCAGGTTGAGAGGTAAGTGCATATAAATTGCTTTATAGAATTAGGCATATCCAAACCTCTCAACTGTCCCTGATTTTGGCTCAAAATGTTGCTCTCCCTCTAATAATCCCTCCACAAAATGTCAATTTTGGAAGAAAACGTGGAAGATTTACAATTAATAAATAACTGTAATAATCAGAGTTATAGATTACTTTTATTTCAGAAATGCATGTAGATTCGTTTATTTTGTCAGCTGCTCAAGTTAACAGTACTAATATTTAAAAAAGTGTCCTTTCTTTGACAGGTTCCCAGCTGTATTGTGTGACTACTTTATATTTTTGTATCACATTTTTGGTCCATTTTTCATAAAATTGTGGTTTTCTAGCAAATTAGAGACAAATTATTAAAGATTGAAGTTAGAAAATAATGACAGACATTTGCGTTTCAGATTTCATACCCTTCAGAACATTCATACTAATGCAAGACCTACTATTCTATTAGAAAGTTTATAAGAACAATATTTAAATATTGTCCTTATATTTGGGCCTTTGTCCCACTTCTGTGTATGGCTTTGTCCAGATTTCATGCTCTGAGGGTGAGAGGTAAGACAAATGTGTCAGGGCCATCACAGTCAGCCAGAGATATTTTAAATTGTGACATACTTATTGCACCTCACTCCCCCTTGTAGTGACTCTGGATGTCCAAGCAAGGCAAGGAGTGGTTATGCAGTGTAAGTGTGCAGAGTATCCCGCCATCCAAGGTAAACACAAGCACTACAGTGGCTTTTCATCTGTCCTTGCTTGATTTTGCAGAATGTTCTGGTTTTCTGTCATATTTTTATACTGTTGATTTATGCATCTTATTATTCAGAAAGTGCCCGTTGCTCTGTGTTTAAGTAGCAATGCTTTCATGGCCATCATGTAAGCTTGTCTGAGATTGTAAGATGCAAGTAAGCTTTAATAAGCATACTGTAAAATAATTACCAACATTGAAAGCCTTTTTGTTGTTGCCATGCAGGGAATACTTACATAACTAGATAACGTATAAGCCTTGGGTATTGAAATGTA
The DNA here is from genome assembly GCF_019279795.1 of Protopterus annectens. NCBI lineage: Eukaryota > Metazoa > Chordata > Ceratodontiformes > Protopteridae > Protopterus > Protopterus annectens. The sequence goes on along the minus strand of NC_056745.1, from coordinate 264,021,774 downwards.
TATGACAGTATTTGTAATAAAGGACAGGGTTACAGTATTTTCAGAAGCTCATTACATTTGTTGGAGATTTGCAGTCATCTTTGCAGGCTTTACCTGTAAACTAAACAGAATGCCAATCTATCATGTGTGGTCCATAACCTGTGCAGTAATCCTTTAAGCAATTTATCTTGAGCTTGTTTCTTGTTTGCTGTTCATTTTTTACTTTGATCATGTTTTCCCCTTGAAACAAGGAGATAGTTGTCAGGCAGCAGGTCTTTTTTGGATAAGAAACATTTTTACAAGTGAGGGTATCACAGAGATTGCTACTTTCAGCATGTTACTTGGTACTTTTATAAAGCTGAATATAAAGTATAATTAGAACTGCAGTGCAAGGAGAAGTGGTTTGAGTTGAGTGCTGCTTGTTTTTCCTATACTTGACTTTGACTGGCATTCCAGTAATGTATTTTAAAAAAAATATATTTTATGCCTTGCAACCTTTTTATTTCCATCTAGATATTAAGTAAGCTGTCATGCAGCCAATGCATTGAAATATTTTTTTCTTCTACATTTCATTTTGTCTTGATTGGACTCTCATAATGACGGTTTGGCACACAGGGCAGTGCATTTAATTAAAGTTCCAGTTTTTGTGGTTTTGAGCATAGGCTCCTCACCTTCCCATTGGCCCCACCCATTCAGCTGTCTCCTGCAGCCCCCCTTTGATTTGAAGTCACCAGCAGCCACTGATACTTAGATTAAACATAGGAATTGTACAGTATTAACAGTAATGCTTCTTTATGATTATTTAAAAAAACTAATTAAATTTGAGTGAGTTGAAGTTTCTGGGAATTATACCCAACACTATTAAATGTAATTTCTGTTGATTAAACTTTCCTGATATAGAAACATATAAAAGCATCAATATCTAAAACAATCTCAGACTGGATAAGTCCAAATTACTCTGCAAATTGGAAAGAATTACTAACTGTAATATCAATAAATGAATTTGATTTACAAAAAAAATTTCAAATAGATAAAAACAATTTGCCATGGCACATATTATGTATTCGTATGCAATATAACATAACTAAACCCACTAAAACTCGTATGGTTAATTTACATTGACTCATTTAGGAAAATTATTAATGCAAATATAGATTTAAAAATCTGGTTTGATCTTTTAACACCATTTATAGCCACAAAGAACTTTACACATAAAATATATAGAGAAATTATTAATTCTTGGGAACAGAACGGATTTGTTTGTTGGCTCCGATGTAACAAAGAAATAAAAGTTTTAGATATGCAATTAATAAAAACAACATACAAAATTCCACAACAGGACTGGCTAATTTTATAGAGTATTCTGTCATATTCACAAGATTTAAGTAAAATAATTAACAATTTTTCATTTAAAGAAATACTTAAATTTATGAAATACATATATGAAATCGGGTCCCCTACAGAAGACCAACAGCTCACAACACCGACACCCAAATCGCCGACACACGAAATACCAACAATGGGGAAATGGTAAGTCTCCATAGTACGGAATGGAAATATTTCCAGTACGGAATAGAAATATTTCCATTCCTGCACTGTAGTGCAATCTCAGAGTTGGTATATTAAAATTACGGGGGGTGTGGGAGGCAGAGCCCCCCTGCTAGCAGAAAAAAGGAAATGTTATTTTCCTTTTTTTCTACAGTAGCGCTGTTGTCGGTATTTCGTGTGTCAGGCTTTTGGTGTCGGCGATGTGGGTGTCGGTGTTGTAAGCTGTTGGTCTTCTGTAGGGGATCCATGAAATCATATATAATGACTTTGACATGGGAAACAATATTTCAAAATTTTACAAAACATTGATAAACTATAAAACAACACCCAAAACCTCATATTGAAAATATATAACAAAAGGGCACTCAATACAGTTAACTGAAGATATTAAAATAAATATCTTATTATTGATAAAATATACATCCTTTACACAATACTGGAAAGTTTTTAATTGGAAATGCTTGTACAGAGCATTCTTAAACCCCAAATAGAATCAGTAAAATTAGTTCTTCCATAAAAGGAGTATGTTGGAGATGTGAGCAAGTACACAATTCAGAGTGGAACCACATTTTCTTTGACTGTGTTAAAATTAAGCCATTTTGGAATGGTATTAATAACTTTCTACAAGCCTTATTTAATAAATCATTTTATTTAACTAAAGCTCTTGTATTATTAAATGTGAATGAAGGTCCTCATTAAACATGTATCTAGTATGGACTATACTTGCAATTTCAAGGAAGTGTATAACATGAAGATGGAATACAAACACAATACCAAATTTGGAAGACGTCTACAGCCTACTGAAGACCACAGCATTATTGGAAATTAAAATTAAAGAATTAAGAATTTATCCAAAGCCATTTATTAATAACCCTTGGGGATAAGTCTGATCGTTGATTGACACTACACAATAATTGATCAGACACTCTGACAACGGACTGGACATACTTATAAAGTAACTGTGATCTGTTATAGTGTCAGGCTAATGTAAATAGTGTACATGATTTGGTTATTTAAGATGTTATGTATAAATACTATGGAATTCATTCAAATGTATTTGAAAAATAAAAAAAACTGAGGAAAATGTAATTTCTGTTTATTTATTTGTTTGTTAGCTTGCTTGATTTGTTCCTCACAGCTGCTCAACAGCTGCCCTAGGATCTCTCCTTATCCATATCCATATCCCTGCACTCTCTTTCCTCTGTTGAACTTACTGCAGCCATTACTTAGAGCCAATGAGGGGATCAAGGTAACTGGGTCAACATCCTATTGCTTCCAAGAAGTGTTTTTCTCTCTCTCTCTCTCTCTCTCTCTCTCCCTCTCCCTGTTTTTCCTTCTGTGCCCTAATGTCTCTCCTCTGTGCTCTTCCATAGATGTCTAGAGAGGAACATGCAATGATCACATGCTGGCATATCATCCTACCTCCACAGTGACTCAGCTAATGCCTCCTGCCTTTTTGTTTTAAGACAGTGCCCCCATGTGTCCACATCCATTACTAGGTACCAGTCACAAGATGCACCCAGGTGTGTGCCCTCCTCACCCGGGTTGGACATGCCCGCCATTCCCTGCCAGCACCTCAAGTCACTCGAGCTGCTAATTGTACATGGGTCACTGGGCCATAGTCAGGATTTTATCGCTGTCTGACACAGAGTTTGCATACTTTTTGTTTATTGCTGCCATTTTCATTATAGTTGTTAAGTGCCTATATATAGGTGTATGTATACATGTAGTGGCTGCTAAACAAAATTCCATTTTTCCATCCATGTTTTGACACTGTTAACTGCTTCTTTAACCAAACGTTTGTAGCATATTCTTGCATCTGTAAATATGTATATATATTTATTTTTTAAAATATCCTTGTATCTGTAAATATGTTTTTCTCATTTTTATGTGATTCTGTTCATTTATGATGTACCTACAAATGGCCTGTTGAGATCAATGCACTACCCATGTAAACAAATATAAGCAAACAAACAAACAAATAAACCACTTGATACAGCTGAATACAACACATAAAGCACTGAAGCCCTTCAGCCCTGTTCGCAAATGCAGCATCCGCATTCATTTTTGAATGGCGGTACACTGCACTTCCACCTGGCCTAATATGTGCATATCATGCCCCCTAACACCTTGCGCCAAGGATGGCTGCCCCCTTCAGCCCTCCCTAGCTATTGCCAATGATATAAGGAGGAATACAAGCTATGATGAATGGGCTCTCTGGACTAAAATAACAAATTCCATAAAAGTCTCATGTTTTTTTCTAGACCTTAAATCATCTAAATACTGGAATTTTCAAGTATTTTCCTAGAAAACAGAAACTCATTGTCCTTGAGTATCAGAAATTACAGGTTTTCAGAGTTTCTTTTTTTCTTCTTTTTTATTTATTTTTTGTTATGCGGAAGTGCAAGTTGAAGAATCATGTGCCAGAGCCATTGAACTAAGTAATTTCCTGGAACAGTAATTAGATACAAGACAGTTTGTCTACATTCTAGTACTAAAACGATTCACATATTTTGTTTGTCATTTTAGTGCTGCAGAGGACTGCTATTACAAATCATACTGTGCTTGCTATGTATAATTCCACTACAATGTGTACTAGAAGTGCTTGCCAAGAAGCAGAGGAAAATTAAGGCACTACTGGACTCTGCAAATGTCTCTAGAGACGAGAAGCTGAGTCACCTGACTGAAGCACATTACTAGGTAATATTTAGCTCTAGTAATTAAGGAAGAGCAGGGTTGAGATATTGCAACACTCAATGATGAAATGTGTTTTGAAGTTCCTGTATGTGGTATTGCAGCTGTATCTGATACTTACCACATATTTTGACATTTATTTATTGTTAGTCAGAGCAAACACCTTTCTCTGTCAGTAGCTGATTCTGATTTACATATAGGATACAAAATAATTGATTTATCATTGGTACGTAGAATTTCATGTTATGTTCATTGTGCCTTCAATATTCTTTCCCATGCAGCTAGTTAGACATTTTAATCTAGAAACATCAAGACTATGTTAGCAACAGCAGAGAATTAATCATGTGTGTAGCATGTCTGTCATGTTACAGCCAGTGTTCCCAGGGCTGGCCATTGGTCAACTGGTGCTCTAGGCAAAAGGACTCCAGGGTGCCCCCCATACCACAAGGTGCTGAAAAAGTGGGGGCTGCCGGTAGGCTTTCCCATTTTGATATTCCAACCTATGCCTCTCCAACTTCTGTCTCTTTCTTTCCAAAACAATAGAACACTACTGATTCACATCATGAAAAACCTTGGTATACTGACCTTTATAGAAAGAATAGTCCATCTGCTCCATAATACAGCTAGTTAGTGTGTTCACATCCTTCAACAGGACATCAGTTTCCAAGTTATGTTTTATCATTAATTCCAAGATTTCATAACCTTGTTTATCAAACAGTAGCAACAATTCTTTGTGAAATGCAGAGCTGGAAACCAACCCAGTGGAAAATGTCCATATTCTAAGTCCTTTTGAGACTACCTTCAAGTGGACAGACTCTAATAAATATTCATTCTTCAGCCTTAACTTATGACCTTTACCTAATTATTATTCAAATTCATCCAGCAGGTTGGACAAACTATTATTTCTCATATCCGGTTGCATTTTCACACCAAAAGAAAATCTCTGCTCTAGCCAATTCACCATATCTAGTACAGCACAAGTGTTATCCATGCACTCATTCATTTGTATCAAATCACTACAAATATTCATAGCAGGAACATTATTTTTATTCTGTGCGGATTTGTTGAAAATGGGATATAAACCACCACAAGCTCCATTCACAACATTCACTTGACTGCCACCTGCTTGTAGTGAATCCTGTCTAAAATATATAGGAAGCCCATGTATTCAATTTTTTTTTTTACATTTTGAACGTTATCACCCTCTCCAGCAGAAAAAGGAAGTCTTAAAAGGACAGTTGGTTCGGGCAGCACAAATGACATCATCATTATGAAGACTTTGTGGAAGAATGTTTCTTGTTAAAATCCATGTTTTTGGGACATGGATATCCTGAAGCCTTTATTGATTCATCTGTAGATGAAGTCACTATTAAAAGACAGAACAATGTATATCTGCCTATTTTAAAGCCACAGTTGACACCCACTAGTAGGCTGGGAGTTCATTATTTAATGGGGGCCCTGAAGTAATGACTTGAATAAGTGGAACTGTTTTGGCTCTGCTTGATAAGTACAAGAGTTCCTTTATCAAAACTTTTTTCTTTACACCAAGCAGAGGTTAGAAGAATAATTATGAAAAATTGGGTAATTATTAGGGATGATCATGAGTTGGCTAGCAAGTTAGGAGACAAACCACCAACAATAATTTTCAGCAGAGGTAAAAACTTAAAGGATTTGCTGGAAATGCCTGTTAATTCTTCCTCAGACAATCAAGATTTTACCATGAAAGGATGTGGGTTTTGTAGAGCCTGCCCTTATATAAAATGTACCCAGGCATTTGTTAGCAATGGGAAGATGTATCAAATGCAAGGTAATTACAACTGTAATACAAAAAGAGTAGTGTATGCAGCCGTATGTGAGTCTTGCACCACCTTTTATGTGGGCAGGGCGGAAAGGGCATTAAAAGATAGGATAGGGGAACATGTGTATATTATTAAAGCACAAGAAACAAATGCTTTAGCTAGGCACACTAAATTGAATCCTATACATTGTTTTAAATTCGTTGTTTTAGAGAAGTTGATTGAAAATCCAAGGGATGGTCCTTTGGGGTTGCATTTGAACAAAAAGGAACTGCTGTGGCAATTGAAATGTAATACAAGTGCGAGTCCAGGCTGAAATGAGTTGATATCTGTTCAGCCAGTTTTAAAGCTTAAAGCTTTTCAGAGATGAGTGTTTTATACACACACACACACATACACACACACACATATATATATATATATATATATATATATATATATATATATATATATATATATATATATTGTTAATAATTATTTTAATGGCTAGTTAGTCAGGGTTTTTTTTCATTTTTTCATCTTTTGTAAGTATGTTTTTAAGTGGCTCTGTTAATATTATGTGATATATTTTACAATGCTTATAACTGTGTGTGGACTCTTTAAATGTGACACATTGGAAGTCACATGATGATGGGATGTGTTTTAAATATGATGGACTATTCGAGTGAATCTCATCTGATGAAGATTGTTTATTACAGATGAACATGCTAATAGTGGTTGTTTTAGTGAATAAAGTTGGACTAGTTACCGTTTCTGGGTCCTTCAGATTTTTATTGTGGTTTTTAAAGCTCCTCTTGTTGCTTTTTGTGTGATACTACACTGAGGAGGATTGGTATCAGTCTGACTGGGGTTAAATGTTATCTTCACAATTAAAAGGAGAAGCAATAAAATCTAATAAGGACATGGCAAGTAATGGCTACATGGACATCAAAACCAAAAAAAAAACTTCAGACTAAGACTGATATGTCTTTTGAAACACAAGTAATACAATTCTTTAGCTGGAATTTTAATTAAAATAAAATGGTAATAGCACAAATGTTTGATCTAAAGCATATTTTAAATTGATGGCTAGAACCAGAAGTGAACAGTAAAAGTAAAATGACATTTTAGAAATGGGCAAATTCAAAAGTACACTCCCAAGTAATTTACATAAATGGGCTTTTTGGAGTGACCCAAAGAGCATCGATAAACTGATTGTGCTAATTGAAAGGCTACAAACTGAGGAAGCACTGTTTAAAACTGAGAAACTGAAGCATAAACTTGTGAAAGCTTCCAAACTGTGCTAGTAAAATAAAGTAGACTGCTGGCTCGTAGTTCATCCACAAAGCAATTTATTAAAATGAACAATATAATAGTAAGCTCTTTCATCTTACTATAGTAAGTAAAACTTCTTCAGACAAGATATAAATTAATTAACTAGCCTATATATACATAATTAATCATCACATGATGTTAAAACACATAATACAACTTCTAAAATATGTGGAACAGATAAATTTCATCTGTAGGGATTCATGGTCATTCCTAAAAAGTATTAATGATCTGCAATATGGTGATAACATCATATTGTTGACCATAGATGTTAAGGATCTATATATGGTAATACCTACAGATATTGGTATAGAATGGGTGACAAACTTAATTCTAACAAAAGGTGCTACCGAAAGTGAAATTTATCTGTTGCAGGAGTTGTTGGATTTAATACTTACTAATAATTATTTTATGTTTAATGGTAGTTATTATTTACAGAGATCAGTTGAGGCTATGGGCTCCCCTTGCGGTGCAAGTTTCACTAATTTAGTGATGGCACAATGGGAGCACTTTCACATCTTCAGTAATAATCCATATAGGAACAACATTCATTATTATACAAGATTTTTGGATGATGTATTCATTATGTTCAATGGTTGTTTGGATGACATACCGAAGTTTGTTTCTTATCTAAATGAATCAACAAGTTTTTTGAAATTTACTTACGGTTTGGGCCATAATAGTATAACTTATTTGGATGTGGAATTATATAGACATAAAAATGATGGATCATTTAAGGCTCGAATTCATAGGAAGCCAACATATTCGAATTTGTTTCTGCATTTCACCAGTTGCCACCCTTTGCAACAAAATAGATCTGTTGTAAAGGGCCAACTGGTGAGAGCAGCATGGATAGTCTCTAAAGAAAATGAATTTAAGCTTGAATGTCAAGTACTATATGGCATGTTTTTGAAGCGTGGTTATCCTATGCATTTACTTGATGAATTAATTTTTGAAGTTCAACACAAAAGAACTATTGGTGAATATAGACCTATTTTAACATCTGATATGAATAGGAGTGCTGTAACAGTACATGCCACTACTTCTAAGCTTGTTATTAGAGAAAGTTCATCTAGACTGATGTTTATTACTACTTTTAGCCTGGATGCTTTCAGTATAAGACAAATACTTTGCAAAAATTGGGATTTGCTAAGGTCAGACAAAGACTTGGTGCCTATTATTGAAGTGTTCCCCAGGGTCACCTATAGAAGGGGTCCTAATCTTAAAAATTTACAAGAGAATGCTTCTACCTCTGTAACTAGAATTACAGGTATGTACAAATGTGAAAGTTGTGCATACTGTAAACACATAGAGGTAGGTAAGACCTTCATTATCAGGGGGAGAAAGTATACTGTTAAAAACAGATTCAACTGTTTATCTAGGGGGGTGGGTGTACCTGGCAACCTGTAGACTCTGTCCTTGTTTTTACGTAGGCAAAACAGATTGTAAATTCAAGGACAGGATATACGAACATCTGTATAGCATCAGGAGAGTAAAAACAGAGAATGCTTTAGAAGCATATACAGGAACACCCCCATCATTGTTTTGCTTTTAGAATTATAGATCAAGTACAACATAACCCTGGGGGGATCCAATGGGCCTATTATTGGAATTTTGTGAACTCATATGGCAAATTAGATTAAATGCCTACAATTCACCAGGCTTAAACGATAACAGCTCACTAGCTTGTATATTAAAATTAAAGAGTATTCAGAGATGAATAAGTCTACATTATGTTAATAAGTGTTATGACCTATTACAAGTTTAAACATTTTAATATATCTAGAATACGTTTTGTAGAAATTATAATTATTTATATATATATTTATTTATTTACATATATTTGCACTGCTTATGAAGTGTATCCAACATATTTATTCATGTATTTATTTGTTTTAGATAATTCCACTTTCTTCAATGAGTATTTTATGGGTTTTTATAATACATTTAATGAAATAGGGACAGTATATCTTTTAGAAGTTGTATTATGTGTTTTAACATCATGTGATGAGAAACTGAAGCCTTAATTAAGAATGTGAAAATGTATGTGAACACACATAAGCTGTCAATAACTTAAATAGTATGTTTTATATGTTGGAAGAGGAGATATATTGCTAAATGTTGCCTAATTAGTAATAGGAATGCTGTGTCTAAGTAAAATGTGATTTCTAAACAATATGCTGGTGTTTAAAATGTAATGATGTGCCTATCAAATATGTTATTTCTAACCAACATACTAATAATGAAAATGTGCAGATGGGATAAGATAAAGTAACTGCATATTGTTTCTGTGCCACCTTCATGTTAGCCAAACGAATGATATTAGTGAAAGAGAAGAAATTGAAAGGGCTACTAGATTCTCAGAGCATGGTTACACTTATTAAGGAGCAATATGTCTGTAAACATAAAACAGATGATTAGAGGAAGGTAAAGTGATATGTTCTCATGGGGACAAGAAGAACATCTTATTGCAAGTATAAATTCAAACAATTTTGTGTAAAATATTACATCCTGCAAATTTAGCACCTAACCAAATATATGATGTCATAATTGGTCAAACCTTTCACAATTTAAGGCATTGTAAAACTTATGTGGGGAGGGAAAAACATTATATGCACTCTGACCAGAATATATTCCTAGTAAAAAAGGGGGGGGTGCTCATCAGCAACAGCAGTCTTACACACTAAAATGGAGGAAGGCTGCATCCATCTGACAAATTACTAGACATACACAATCCTAATAAACATGAAGGGATAGGTGTGGAAACTTCAAAAGGAGCTAGAATATGTCTCTGGTTGGATGGGATAAAAGAACCTGCGTGTTATCAGAAACCTGCTATTGAGTCTTGCCAGAAAACCATAGCTGTTAAATTACTGAAAGATCTCAGTGCAGAAACAAAATAAGAGCACAATATGCGTGATATGGAGCCTTGTCAGAAGATTCCAGCCATTAACGTTATTAAGGATTCTTGTGTGGAGACAGAGAGGGAAAGACCAGTAGTGATAAATTCAATAGGAGAAGAAAGGGAGTCTGAACAGAGTTCTAGGTTTCCCTCTGTAATGTCAAAGCATGCAGCTAGTCAGAAACAGAACTCTCAGTAGCAGGTACTTAAACATTCAGATGTACCTGAGGTAAAAAACTGCTTCAAATGCTAATGGTGTTTCTTCGTCTTTTCCTTCTGTAAATGAATACTTGCATCTACATATGAAGATGCGATATCCTTTACCTCATGTCATTGTCATGAAGAAAATGTTTGCAATTTGGTGGATCTGCATACAAGCAATGAAAAGTTTATGAAAGTACAGTGGTGGGGCAAGGGGGTAACACACGAAGGATAGTAATATAGACACAGTAGAAAAGAGAAGCAGATGAGAAGACTGTTCAATCCCATACCCATATTTTTAACTGAGAAATGGCTTGTTGTACAAGGTAAACAAAAGACAAAGAAGAAACAATCCACTAACTGTTCATTCCAAAGCCTTTTAGAACATGTGATGAAACTGGTATATAGATATATTTTGGGAGGATGTTTAGAAATGGCAAAACTAAAGCTAGGATTTTAGCTAGATTTTATTGGCCGTGAGTAATGAAAGACATTAAGAACTTCCATGTAGCTTTCTCAGACTGTCAAAAGATGGTAACATATTTTAGGTTCAGAAGTCTGCTGATGCCTACACCTGTTATTGAAGTTCCATTCAGGCAGCTAGCCATGGATCTTCTTGGTACATTAGTAAAGTCTAGTAATGAATACCAATGCACTCCAGTGATTGCAAACTATGCCACCAAGTTTCCTGAAGCAGTAACCCCCACAAAAGGCCACATGCTAAGTCAATAGCCAGAGAAGTAGTGTTGCTTTTTGCAGGGTAGGGATTCCCAAAGAAATACTTACTGAATGAGGAGCTGCACTGATGTCCAGAGTAATGCACCAGTTTGCCAGTATTTTAAAGTAAAATATTTCAGATATTAATCAAATCACCTGATTATATATTAGTTACTCATCACTCTTAAATCAGTTTCAAAAGATATTTACTGATTAATCTTGTCATACATTTATCATATCATCAACTAATTAGTACATTGTTAGTATTTTTATAATTGTTAATAGAATATCATGATCTCAAGTTAGTGACATGTTAATATTTAAACAGATAGTACATATTAAGATTATTTCTTTATTTGCAGGTCAGCCTAATGTTCACTATTCATTCTATCTCCACAATTAAGGTCAATATAATAGCTCTAAAGTTTTCATTAATTACATTCTTGCTTGCATGTTAAGTGTTATGGAAACAGATTACACACCGATGCTGCAAGAATACTATCCAACTCCTTAATGATCAAATCACAAATCAAGTCATTATTCTATGATAAGCTTTTTTCTAAATCTAAAATGAAAGAAAAATATCAATAAAATCAAATATATATACATTTTGAAGCTGTAAAATCTATATTAATCAAGTTGATCTCTGTGCTAACAGCTTATAAATCTTGTAACAGATTTTAATCATCTCGTCACAATCTTAATGTAATAATAAATAATTTCTTATCTATAAAATTTGCTATCCTGATGACAAATCTCTATAGGTATTGATTCAAAATTAAATAACATAAAGATTATAGAGAGGGCAGGATATATTTATGTCTTCCTCTTTTATATCGTTCTGTAAATCTATCTATCATGCATAAAAAAAAGAAAAATTGTATGTATATTCATACATATAAAAATATAAAAAATATATATATATATAGATTTTATATTATACTATTTTTATAATGTAATCTATATATTTTCTCATACATATATAGACATACACATACAATAACATGTTAATCTGTTTATATACATTATATATATTTATATAATGATGATATAAAGAAGAAATATTTAACATTAATTATATATACCTATATTATATATAAATTTCTATTGATATATATTCTTTTGTATAATTCAAGGTCCATATATTAACTATTATTTATTATGGTATCTAGAAGAAAGAAGAGAAAGATTGCCAAAAAATATCTTATGGTGTTATTTATATTAAAGTAAGCTCATAATATGATTTATTTTGTATATATATTTATATTTTTTAAGATGCTGCTTTTAACATGTTTATTTAGAAATTGACTACATGTTGTCTTACAACCAAGAAATCTACTGATATTATGTAGGTTGTTTTGAATGAAAATGAAGATATATGGATGTTGGTCTTGTTATATAGAGGTACAAATATATAACTTACTTGTTTGTTGCACAGGCATATATTTAATTTATAGAACTGAGAGAGAAGCTAAGGCTGTGTGTAGAGACATCTAGTTAGACATTCTGTTACATGTATTTAGAACTTAATAAAATATGAAACAAGAATGTAGTTGTAATTTTTGATTTGCATTATATACATTAATTTATACTTTTTAGTGAATGAAATACATCTAATTTTCTATTTTTAGGATTAGGATAGAATATCTGTCATTTTCAACATCATAATCATTAAGGAACACCTCACACAATCATGATAGCATACATCTGTACACATTATTTACATTTTTGCTTTAGAGTTGTTTACTAGAGTCAGGAGAGAGATCTATATTCCTGGTAAATTGGAAGAAACGTTGATTACCATTAATATTACAATATTTAAGCTAATGGTTTCTAATTGATTAAAGATATTTTTAATATTTCTATTAATAAATATTTTTGTTTTAATGGATTTTTGATCTGATGATATATGCCGCAAAAATGTTGCAATATTTTAATGCTATTATTTGCTTATTAATAAACAAGAGATTTAAGGGTCTTGTTTTCGCAGTATCCTTACAGTTCTTTCTTGACTTTTTGCTTTTTTTGCTGGTGGTAGGATTTTGGGGAGTCAACGATATTTTTATACAAGTTACAAAGTAAAATATTTAAGAACTTTAGGAGCCACCCTCAAACTAGTGGTTTAGTAGAGGGTCATAGAACAAGATGGCAAGAACTAGGATCAGTTACTTCTCTACTTCCTTATGTGGTATGAGAGGTGCCCCAAGCTTTAACAGGATTTTCCCCATTTAGGTTAAAATGTGGGAAATTTACCAGAGGCTTGCTAGATATAGAAAAGGAGACTTGGGATAAGGAAAACAATTCAAAGTACAGTGTAAGGGTGAAGGACACATATGAGAATGCCAGTGGGTGAGTGCTGTGAGGGGGGCTTTGGAAGAACTGGGTAAAGTCTTTATGAAACAAGCAGTGATGTCATTGCTGTTGTGCATGTTGCAGATAGTGGGTGAGTGGTCAGTTTTATCAGGGCAATAAATGAAAGTAGTAACTGTGCTGACTTCATTATTCAAAAGTAGGATAGTGAATAATTGAGAAAGGAGGAAGAATGCAGAAAGCAAATGTAACTTATGGCTTATGGGAAAAGATCTTAAAACTGTCAAGGAAGATAGTCCAGAGCTGTAAGTTAAAGGGAAGGACTGAGTATGTAAAGCATGAATGGGGAAAATTACCGGATTCATGCAAACTGGAGTGGGGGAAGGCTGGTACGTACTAATGCCAAGCATAATGAGTTAGATGGAATCCTAGAATACACAGGATTTTGGGCTAGAAATCCCAGGGTGATCATAAAGGATCTTATCAGCCCACTACATGCAGGGGGGGGGGGGTAAATCATGTGTGCTGTGCCTCCTGGGAGGGTAGCTTCAGGAGAGTATCTCTTGGGATGTTGTAGTGATTTTTAGTAAAGTGCTGTCTGAATTGTGTTGAGTGCCTCTTAGGAGACATCAAATGTTTGATACCTGTAATTAATACACTTACAAAAATTGGAACAATGTTGTTGTTCTTCTTTTGGCTTTTCCCGGTTAGGGGACGCCACAGCAGAGCTCCGTCCACTAATGAGTGGCAGTAGATTTTTACAGTGCCGAGGTGCCAGCTCGATACCCAACCTTCAACAAAGGCACACCCATTCACGCATGTCTTTCGAACGCCACTTGACCGCGGGGAGGACATGCAGACTCCGCACAGAAAGCGTTCCAGCCGAGAATCGAATGGGAGAACCTCTTGCTGTGAGGCAACAACACTATTGCTGCACCACCGTGGCTTCATTGAATTGTTATTGTATCCAGAGGTAATTTCTCTTAAGTATATTTGGAATTGGTATACCCTAGGGGATTGGGTGCATGCACAAATACCACCTGTTGGTTACTAACTGCTAACAAAAAAAAAGATTTTTCAAAATACATGGCCACTTTTTGCATTGCTAGATATCCTCTGAGTACGTGGAGACTGTGCTGATATGCCTGCAGTGTGCTCTTAGTGTCATGTTAACTATCAATATTAGTGTGGGCGTGGTAGCTAATGATAATGGAATGTGTATCATATAAATGTCATCTGTGGGACTATAGGATCTAGCTGTGTACTGTTAAGATACATGCCTATTGTGCTTTTCTCATCAGTTCTTAACAAAATGCATAGTGGTGTGTGTGTGTGTGTGTGTGTGTGTGTGTGTGTGTGTGTGTGTGTGTGTGTGTGTGTGTGTGTGTGTGTGTGTGTGTGTGTGTGTACGTGTGGATACTACCCCTGGACAGACAAGCATGCACAGACTATTCACATTTTAACATCCCTGAAAGCATTCACACTATTAAAGTGGGTGAAAGCATAAGGCATGATATGTTCCACCACTCTCATCAGCTCAAATCATGCCAGATTAGTGAGTAATTAGGTGGTAGTCAGTTTTATGACATCACAACTTGGGACATCCTAATAGAATGACATTATTAAAAGTACATTTTGAGGGCAGCAGCTTCCAATCTTTGTAGCTCTTCAAGTAGATGCCTTACAAATAATACATTTCCACTGATTTATTAAAACAAATAATGCTTCTGTGAACTTTTCATTCTTGAAGAGAAACATTACACCTCAGTTGACAATTTGCATTTTTCCTCTAAGAATTTTATCTTTACCCCTAAGGTGGTGTTTTTGTCACCCTGTCATTTAATCATATAAAACATTTTCTGCTTTTTCTAACATGTAATGAAAGTCCTTTGTAGTAACCCTTGTGCCTCTTGAACATTTACTTTAGCATCTTTTTTTCCTCTGTTCTAGACAAGTTGGATAAAACTAAGGGAGAACCAAAACCACAATAACAGTTACTACAGTTCTTGGATCACTGCTAGAGTTACCCACCATCGGCTTTAGTTGTTGACTACTTTTAACACTTATCAAGCATTTTTCTGTATTTTTTTTTGTATTACTTTTACAAATTATCTAAATCAGCGGGACTAGGAGAAGAGGAGGAATTTGTTACAGTGAAGGCAGACTGCCATACCTAAAGTTTTTTTTCTGATCATAATATGTAAACTGGTCTCTCTTCCCATTTCTGCCAAATATCTCTCTTTCTTTTTTCCATCTGCCTTGTTGTAATGATCTTACAACTACAGACTATGGCCATTTTCCCTTCACGCTACAAACTGGCACAGATCCAATACCACTTCCTTCAAAGCTTAGTTCCTTGAATAATACTCACAGTTGTTAAACAGTGATGAACTGTGTTTGACATCTGTTAGTCAGCTATGCTGCACAACGTAGCTTCACAGGTTTAATTGTGACTATTCAGAGATGCCTTGTGCATATATATACTGTGATACTGGGAAATGATTAATCAATACCAAAAATATGTGGTCAATAACAGATGACAATATTTGCACTTACTGGATGAGACGTGCAATTTGAAATAAGTATTTGGCTGAGATCAATTACCCAAATGTGTGTTCTTGCCAGATAAGATCACAGCATGATACATATTACCATACTTTAAAAATGAGTAGGTTTTGTCAACAAACAGCTTACAACATTTTGCTTGCATTATAGTGGGATATAACTACGGCATTTTTATTAACCAATTTGCACTGAATTTCTTATCACCTTCTCTCATCTGTAATTAATAAATTTACAATAACTGGAAAAATCTGAATTGTTATTGTATCCAGAGGTAATTTCCCTTATGTATATTTGGAATTGATATACCCTAGGGGATTTGCTAACTGATGATGATGAATGAACTGAACTCAAACAATAATAACCATTCATGAAGTTTTTTTTTCTGCAGCATAGCCAAACATGCTAACTTATTTCAAGGAGTTAGCAAAAGGAGAAACCACAAACAGGCTTTCCAGTCCTAAAAATAAATACCTCTTTGCTATTTCAATTGAAAGTATCAACAGCTATAGAGCACCCGTTCTTAGCACTGTATAACCTGTTACACATTCATCTTAAATTCTTTCATTTTGATCTCTTAACATCTTTTCTTACCTAAATCTCAAAATCCCCAAACCATCCAAGAAAAATCTAAAAATCTGAAGCAGTCTTATCTGAGACTGCATGTTAAGGTACCTGTAAATGTATTCTCAGTGAAAATATCCAACTAAATAATATTACTAGAACGCATTATAAATTATGCCTTTTAATTCAAGAGATAATACAGTTTACTAAGTATATAATATGCAGATTCAAGTTTCAGCTCAGTTCTACTGGAATATCAGCCCTTTTCTTATAAATCAGGTCTCAGATGAAATGAAGGCCTTGATCAATCAGTTATGCTTTTTTTCATAAAGAACATATTAGATTAAGAAACAGTGAGTAACTGTCACTAAAACAGAAATGTTTAGGGTACATCTGTGAAAATATTGGTTTGCTTGCTTTAATTCAGAGTCATACAAGACCCCGTTTTCAGCTGAGTTCCAGGAGAAAAGCTCCAAAAACATATCTAGTGAGAGAAAAACATACAAAGAAATCATTGGAGACCCTTTATGAGTACAAACAATATTTGAAATATTATTAGAAACTCAGCATAGACTAGGTGTCCAGGTGAGTGTTACAAGTAGCAGCTATCAAAGAATGAATGGTAAAACAGGGGGGTTGCAGTAGTAGTAGTTAAGTTCCACCAATCGTAGAAGAGTAGGAAATGGAGTCCAAGAAGAGAAAGAGATCAAGAGCTAAATACTGACAGAGGTTCATACTAAAATATGTTAAAATCCCGAGGATTATGTGTGAAAGTGGATAAAGAGGACTGAATTATTAATCTGCGATGATCAATTTTACAGAAAAAAGAGGTTAAGGGTTCACATCAACAGTTATGAAAACAGCAAAATTCTAGAGTTACTGATGAAAGCAGAAATGCTGTGGTTTGAGAGAAGGAAATAGGTGGAACAACTGATTAACTAGGAAAGGAAGAGAAGCAGACGTTAGCATTAAGGAGATGAGTGTGGAGATTTTTCTTGAAACTGTTTTGAGTTTGAGGTTGTGTGAGGGCAGATGGCTGACAGAATAATTGGGTTAATTAGGAAGATATATGAAGGGTCG
This sequence comes from Protopterus annectens, assembly GCF_019279795.1. Taxonomy (NCBI): domain Eukaryota; kingdom Metazoa; phylum Chordata; order Ceratodontiformes; family Protopteridae; genus Protopterus; species Protopterus annectens. The sequence continues at coordinate 264,004,110 of NC_056745.1, read as the reverse complement.
GAGCCAAGAATTAAGGTAGGAGGGTTAATCTCTGATTATGCTGTGAACACATAATGAGGCAGGGTTGTTCTCTTTCCTGTTTATTAGCTTTATACTTTGAGCCATTGGCTGAAAAGATAAAGGGCTCACAATTTCAAAGACATAATTGTATGGTAACCAAGAAAAAAATAGGCTTATTTCTAGACAGTATTATTTTGTACTTGATAAAGCCAGAAAAGGGCACTTCAGTGCTGTGGAACATTTTGAGACAGTTTGAAGTTTTCTCAGGCTATAACATTTCTGGAGATGATACAAATGCTATAGCAGTGACCCATGTTCTTATACATGATAAGATGATGTATTTTGAAATATTGATTAAAAAGGATTCTGTTATGGCAGCTAGGATATGTGGGAGAGACTAAATAAAATACCTAGTATGCAAAAAAGTCTAGAAGGTTTAGGATTTTGACATGGAAGTGTTTGCAAAGGTATTGTATTCCTATACCCAAAGCAGACTTCAGAAAACATTTCTACAGGTAAATAGCAAATGTCATAGTGGTGTGTGAAAGAAAATGATAATCGGGAAAGTCCTTTTTGAGAATGTGACACATTGGCAGATTCTAAAAATATACTTTGTCAGAAATGTTGGGAGAACATATTACTGTAACTAAGGAAATTATTTTTTAAGCTAGGATATAGAAACTGAATTGCCTGTACACAGTAAGGTCTTACTAAGTTTAATGCTATTGGCTGCCAAAACATTACTAGAAAATGGAAATCAGAATCTAAACCAGCCATAACTGAACTACTGAATGTTGTAAAGGAGATAAAAGAATTGGAGGTGAGATCTTTAGAAAAGGGAAGGAGCAAACTACATATAAATAAATGGAATATGTGGGAACAATTCATGGAGACTAATGTTCAGGAGGAGGTGGAGTGAAATTTCAGAAAAGGTAGGACTTGAATGATTTAAATAACACTGACGTAAACAATTAGTGTTAAAAAAATATATGTACTGTATAATGCATGAAAATGAAAAATGTCTGGAATGGTTTGTTTTCCTTTCTGTTAACATATGTGTACCCATGACATTACTCAATAAATGTGAATTTAATAAAGGTGTTTAAAACATAAAGATACACCTGTGCCTAATGCTGTATTTTGCTAATGCATCATTTGTTACTGCGTATTATTACTATCTGTAAAAAGCTTTGTATTTTTTTTTTGTGAAATTACTATTTTTTTTATTTCTTTCAGTCCATGTTTTGGTTGAAAAGGGTCAGTAGAGCACCACACCCAAACAGTAAACAAATGCAAAATAAATAAAAAGTAAAATGTGTACTTTGTTATCATTAGTGACTTTATACCACCTTGCTTATTTCGCATCTGTCTGTGCCCTCTGGTTTATGTTTTCAGGTGTGCATATGCATAGCTGATATACATATATCAATGTGCATATGTTTAGCTATTGTATATAAATCAACAGCCTCTTTGGATACTTGCTGCTTGATATCCTAACTCAGGCCTCTTTTAGCAGATAACCTTTGCATCTATAAGTACCTGCCTGAGTATTCTTGTAAACACTTTTTATATTGCTATTGCACATATATGTCTACAATGAGTCTGTCTTACCTAAATGCCTATGTTTTGCAACATCTTAGTTGATCACCTCCATTGAGGGACAGGCTTGTCAGCTATATCATTAAGGTAAAGCCTATGATTACTGAATTCATTATTATCATAGACAGTGTTCTCCTGTGTTTTACATCTGCAAATGTCTGTAACTGTACTCTACTGCCCACATTTTGCTATCACTACTGCATATAGTTCTTTCATGTGCCTGCATTATTGAGGTGCTTAGTACCTTTGTTTTTAAATGTCTTATCAGGTTACCTCCAGTGGGAGAAAAGCTTGACAACTGCATCATTTGTTACATCATAGTTTGTTTTATGAGAAATTAATATTTTATACAAAAGATACTAACAGAAGTATGGTATGGGACGGTTTTAGAGCATACATTTTTGGTAAGTCATTGTCTTGGTAGAAAAAAAAACTAAAAGAATGGGAAAAGGAATTAGTAAACATCCAACTTGAACTCCAGAAGCTAAAGTTAACTATAAAGATAATGATAAAATTACTGTAGATCAATATGTGTATGTACCTTTAAGAAGCTATCCAAGGGGCTTGCACAAGTGTATAGATACTAAGCATGTGCAAGCTAGATTGCCATTTTAGTTAGCTGTTGAGATGTAAGCATGTATGCATATAAGGTCTGTCTGTTAACTAGCTTGTTTGTATTTAATGATGCTGCTATCCATCCTGATGTGTTTCTATATATTAAAACATCCAAACGAAAACCCCAGCCTTCTTGTTATATGTGTTAGAGATGAACAAGTGACATGGTGTCAGAAAAGGCATATCTAAAGGGCTTGGAGTAAGAACTGGCATATCCAAAGGGCATGATATTAGAGGTGGCATGGCTAATATGACTACAGGCATTTGCTTAGAGCTGGAGGAATATAGACAAGACGAGTGGACCATCCCTAAAATGTGCAAACTTTGCAAAACAGTAAAGGTTTGAATGAATGGCCAACACTGGCTCACACATGCAGGGGAAGGGAGGCTGGCACATGCCCTGCTGCAAGACTAACATCTGTGGGTAAGACTGCAGGTGTACACTCCAAGGACCAAGGCAGGGCTTGGGGGGATGTGAGCCTGTATCTCTTGCTGCAGCAGGTGTGCAGATGCTTGCACCTGCACAGAGACTAGGTATACTTAATGTTGCACCTTGCCTGAGAGCTGATAAGCAGAAATGTTAGAAGCAAAAGATAAATATCTCTTGACCCACCACAGGATGTTGGCACACAATTCCCAGTTCTCATATCTTGTGCCCAGTGTCTTTGGACACAAGTAATAAGAGCAAACTGGTCATTGGCTAACGGAGACCTGATGGTCCTAGGGAGTTGAGGAATAACATAAACAATAAGTACCAGCGCCTTTGTCTTTAATGCCGGGATGTGTCTTACTGATACATCACTAATTACAACATAATTTTCCTGTTTTGTGTTCTGGACAGTAGTGGAACAAAACAAGCACGACATAAGACTTGTCACTATAGCTGTAGATACCTACATAACTTACCTGCAGTATTAACACAGTATATTGTTTTTCTTTATTTGCCTGTCTCACTTCTTTTCTTAAAGGCATTAGTGACATAGAAGAACTAGTAGAAAGATTTTGATCTGCTTGTATTATAGTGATGCACCCCTCACTGTGACCCCAAAGAATGTCTTGAGTTGTGCACTTTTAAGTTTGTTATGGGTACCGTTTGCTTTCTTGTCTGCAAAAATAAGTGTAAGATTCACGTTGCTATCCTTCCATACATTCAGACAGCCATATTGGGTCAGATGTAATAGAATAAACATACAGAGGTCTAGTTTACCATGATCCAGCCAATTTGAACCCTCCTTGCAAAACCTGACTGCCTGCCAGAGATAATAATTTTTAAGTCCACATCATACCTCTCAACTGCCCAGATCTTTGCCTCATATTTCTGATCCATTCCTCATAAAATATGTGGTCTTCTGCAAATCACTGCAATGATATGAAGACTGAAGTCACTAAATAATGACATATATTTGAGTTTCAGACTTCAAATCCTTCAGAAAATGTATGTTAACACAAACCCTGTTACTCTACCAACGTTCTAAGTTTGTAAGAGCAATATTTAAAATATATCCCTATTTTTGGGCCTTTGTCCCCCTATTTTGTCAGGTTTTGTCCAGATTTTTTGTAGTAAGAGGTTGAGAGGTGTGGGCCACATACACCAGTATTTTATTGTTAGCATAATCTCTTCCTATCACAATTAGCACAGAGAATGAAGGACACTGAAAACATGGTTAAAACACAGTGGAGGGGCAGGTGTATAACCCAGCACCTCTCAAACCTCCAGAATAAACTTACCCTGCATGTTAAGCAGTGCAACTTACAATTGTTCTTTAAAAATAATGACCTTCAGGTGTCTACAAATTTATTTTGGGACTGACTTTTATGACTGTCTTGCAGAAAGGAAGTGTGGCCTGAGAGAGGGTACTGGCAAGGCACGAAATGACATGTGAACCAGTTGTCTTAAAATATCTATGACACTGAATCTATAACAAGCTGTTTCCTGTAATCTGTGGTTTGTTTCCCTCAGCCTCCATTTGCCTATTGTGTGACTCTAAGCAAGTCTGCTACCCAGTACTCCTGGGTTGCCCTGGTAAGGGGCATTTATGTCCCATAGGCTCACTTTGTTAAAACATAAATATAAAAAAATCCAGATTGGGTTTAAATAGCAGACATTAAAATTTCCAGACAGTTTACATGCAAGATTAAGGCTACAAACTGGTAATAGGCTTCACCCTTTATTACAGGATTTGATTCCCACAAACTACATTTGCATACCGTGTGAGTTTGAGCAACTCACTTACCCACACAGTGCTCAGGGATCAACCCTAAAAAAGGCATTTGTGTATAGTGAGATTACGTGTTTAAAAATGTAAAATGAAAAAAATAAAAATATTTGGCCAGATTCATTAATGTCTACACTAAGTGTACACCATTCTGAGTGAATAGACAACACAAGCATAACTCACACTTTCTTCCTCTTAATATAAGTTTTCCTACTGATTTTTCTGCAACCTTAAATATCGAGGGGGAATTATAAATGTTACCACAATGTATAAACTGGATTTACACTTAGTCTAATCTTTCTGAGTAAATAGACAGTAGGAATATTCTTGAATATAGATCATGTACACTTAATGGAGGTCTTCATGAATCCAACCTAAAATTCTTTCATACTGAGTGGTCTTTAAAATGAATTCCATAGATAAGACAATTTGCTCTTGTGCAGTATGGGATGCACTTTAGACTAGCAGTTAGCACAGAAGACTGAGGCTATGACGTGTTAAGAAGTTGATTCCTGTAGCCCGATGTTTGATGCCCTTTACCTCCATTTGCCTACAATGAAACTAAACAAGTCACCTAACCCAACAAAAAAACTGGGAAACCACTACTGTCCTCTGTGGTCCTCTATGGTCTCCTGGAACACATCTAATAACCATCCATTAATGTATAATGATATATATATATATATATATATATATATATATATATATATATATATATATATAGGGGCAGGGGTCTATATTAGAATAGCAAAGAGGCGTTTAATCAAACACCTCTTCGCTGACACATAAACAGTGAACGCACTAAAGCACGAATGCTCAGAACACCGATTTCATTCCCTGGGAAAGAAATCAGTAGCATTAACAAACAAACACACACACGTTCAAACATTACAATGTGGGGGGCCTTGCCCCCCCACACCCCCTAACTTAATACACCAACTCTGAGATCGCACTACAGTGGGGAAAGGGGCAAACACAGGGAAATAAATTGCTGTTCTGAGCATTTGCGCTTTACTGCATTCACTGTTTATGTGTCGACAAAGAAGCGTTCGATTAAATGCATCTTTGCTATTCTGATATAGACCCTAGGGGCAAACAGGTAACAAATCAAAGCTTGACGTAGTCTGAAGAAAAAAATCTACTTGTATATGTGACCAGGTTAAAGTGCATGAGCTGCCACTAGCAGTTTTCTATGAATCTGTCACGTCAAAACATAGTTTGGTGAATCGTGCTTCAAAAGGCTTGATCAATCCTCAGTATTTCCTAATTTATTATATCTATATCCTTTTCTCCTATCCTGTTCAAAATATTTTTTCTGTCTTTGTCAGCTGTGGATACTAACAGCACAAAATGAAAAGTTATGTTATCAGTTTTTCTGTGTTCTACCATTTAACAGTAATCAGGAGGCCAAGATAAACTTTATGCATTTCTGATTTTTCTAGGAAACATTTTACAATGAGTCCAGGCATGAAGCTGTCTTTCTTCTGTGTGGCACAGCCAGAATGTTTCCATACCGAATCTCTACCTTGTTATGTGATTTCATTATTCACTTGAATGAAGTCTAACAGTCAGCAAAGAACAATCCGTTTTTTTGGGACCAAAAAAAAATCTTATATAAACTCCTTGTCCTCTTTCAGTCAGGGGCAGTTCTGGAATAGTGTGCATGTAGCAAGATCTGAAGGGCTTGTTGAATCTGGTAGCAGGATGCTGAGTCTACTGGGGAGCAAGCCATGATATTTTGATGTGAAATCACCTCAAATTCTGTTTGTACTGTTTTGAAATAATCTCTAGTACAGATTTGTCAGGGAATGAAACTTGCCAGATATGAATAAATTGGGCCTGATTGGTGCCCACTGAAAATGGATAAGGAACACATAATTAGAAATACTTTAAGGTCCCTTTAGAGTCATTTACATGTTAGAGAGGGTGATAGATCTCAACCAAATCCTGTAAAGTATGGACAGGTGGAGACACATATTCTGAGGCTTGGAGTAAAGGTGGTCTTGCATTAAGTAGACTTAAGATCGTAGGAACAATACTAGCAAACAATCATAGGGACCATAACAGACCTAACCATGTATGCCTTTAAGCATTCAAACTTAGATGTTTGTCACCCGTTATCAGTACTTAATGAAGCTCAAAGACCTAGTCCTTAAGGTATGTAACTAAGACCTATGTAACAAAATTTGTTGCTCTGCTGTTTTACATATTGATTCCACCAAATAAGGCAGGGTTATACATGATAACCCTGATGTAAAATTGTGTCAGCCTTAAAGGCAGACAAAGTAGCACTTTGCTTGACCCATAACAGTAAATTATTCCATAAATTGGGAATAAATTGAGTTAGGAACCTAACCCTCCAGGGAGTTGTGTTTATTACTTGATGTAAATTTAGGTCCTAAGTACAGATGTTTGTGGAGTCACTGGGCATCAGAGGAATAGGAGGCCAAATAGGAGTGGGTCTTTCATAGACTGAAAAGCGAGACACAGGTCGCCTCAGATCAACTGGCAGGCTACTGAGTAAAAGGAGAGTTGTGCTAATCTGTCAGGATAGTTCAAGGATTTAAGGCCTTTAATTTTTGGAGGTTAAAAATTATTAAGGTCTTTCATGTTGACTGATATGCTTGAATTTGTACATGCCAAAGGGATGACTGTATTCAATGATGGTCTGATAAGGGAAGATTACAGTTATAACATGACCTTTTTGGATAATGAAGTTATTCCTTGAAAATGAAATGGGCCAGTTAGAAGGATTTCCTGACTATGGTGAAAACATGATGGTTAAATGAAAGAGAGATTTAGCCACATAAGTACCCAAGTCTGGTATGACCATATTTATTTGAAGACAAGTACCACAATATCAAACTCCTGGACTAGCCACCCTTGTGGGACCATATTAGAAATTGTTCCTTGGTTCACAGTGGTAGGGGAATTTGGTTTTCAACACGTTCAGACATTGAGGTCTTCAGCATTTTGTCTCTTTCGATATTATTTATTTTTATTTTTTATTTTACATTTTATTTTATTTTACATTTGTTGACCGGGCTAGTCTAACTGGATACATGTCCATTTTCAGTAGAGGCCCAGGAGAAAAGCTCCAAAATTAAACTAATGTAACAGGAATAAAAAGCAGTAAACCAACATAAACTAATACATGTTAAATACAGTAATACAGTAATGCTGTAGGCTACCATGATAGAAACTAGCATCAAAGCAGTAAAGGCACATAATGCTAAAAAATGATTAAATACAATATTGCTGTAGGCTAACATAGTAGAAACTAGCATAAAAAAATGTGTGCAGGTTTTGGCAATACAGTAGTTCTAGAAGCATATATGTGAGGTATATAGTTTGTCATTTGTTTATGATTTCAAGATTGTGGGTTTCAAGATTGGTCTCAAGATTCTGGTCTTCAAGGCTGAGAGTAAACTAGTAAACCATATATATATATATATATATATATATATGTGTGTGTGTGTGTGTGTGTGTGTGTGTGTGTGTGTGTGTGTGTGTGTATATATATATATATATATATATATATATATATATATATATATATATATATATATATATATATATATACATACAGTGGATATAAAAAGTGTACACACCCCTGTTAAATGCCAGGTTTTTGTGATATAAAAATGAGACCACAATAAATCATTTCAAAACTTTTCCCACCTTTAATGTGACCTATAACCTGTACAATTCAATTGAAAAACAAATCTGTTAGGGGAAAAATATAAAAAATAAAAAACATACAATAAGCTGGTAGCATAAATGTGCACACCCTTAAACTAATACTTTGTTGAAGCACCTTTTGATTTAATTACAGCATTCAGTCTTCTTGGGTACACACCTGCTATCAATCAAAGAGACTCTGATTAACCCCTAATAAAGTTTAGCTGTCCTAGTAGGATTTTCCTGACATTTACTCAGTTGCCTGCTACAGCAAAAGCCATGGTTCGCAGAGAGCTCACAAAGCATCGACGGAATCTCATTGTTGAAAGGTATCAGTCAAGAGAAGGGTACAAAAACATTTCCTCAGCACTGGATATACCATGGAACACAGTGAAGAAAGCCATCAAAAGATGGAGAAAATATGGGACAACAGTGCTGCAAAGCACTGGATGTCCCTCCAAAATTGGTGAAAAGACAAGACAAAAACTGGTCAGGGAGGCTGCCAAGAGACCTACAGCAACACTAAAGGAGCTGCAGGAATTTCTGGCAAGTGCTGATTGTGTACTACATGTGACAACAATCTGGCGTGTTCTCCATATGTCTGGGCTATGGGGTAGGGTTGCAAGATGGAAGCCTTTTCTTACACAGAAAAACATCCAGGCCTGGATAAAATTTGCAAAACAATGCATCAAGTCTCCAAAAAGCATGTGGGAAAATGTGTTATGGTCTGACAAGACCAAGGTTGAACTTTTTGGCCACAATTCCAAAAGGTACATTTGGCACAAAAGCAACACTTTGCATCACCAAAAGAACACCGCCTCCATGGTGAAACATGGTGGTGGCAGTATCATGCTTTGGGGTTACTTTTCTTCAGCTGGAACTGGAGCTTTAGTCAAGGTGGAGGGAATTATGAACAGTTCCAAATACCAGTCACTTTTGGCCCAAAACCGTCAGAAAGCTGAAGATGAAGAGGAATTTCACCTTTCAACATGACAATGACCCCAAGCATACATCCAAATCAACAAAAGAATGGCTTCACCAAAAGAAAATTAAAGTTTTGGAATAGCCCAGCCAGAGCCCAGACCTAAATCCAATAGAAAATCTGTGGGGTGACCTAAAGAGGGCTGTGCACAAGAGATGCCCTCGCAATCTGACAGATTTGGAATGCTTTTGCAAGGAAGAGTGAGGAAATATTGCCAAGTCAAGATGTGCCATGTTGATAGATTCCTACCCAAGAAGACTGAATGTTGTAATTAAATCAAAAGGTGCTTCAACAAAGTATTAGTTTAAGGGTGTGCACACTTATGCAACAGGCTTATTGTGTCTTTTTATTTCTTATATTTTTCCCCTAACAGATTTGTTTGTTTTTCAATTGAATTATATAGGTTACAAGTCACATTAAAGGTGGTAAAAGTTTTGAAATAATTTATTGTGGTCTCATTTTTTTATATCACAAAAACCTGGCATTTTATATATATATATATATATATATATATATATATATATATATATATATATATATATATATATATATATATATATATACACATACACACACATACACACACACACACACACACACACACACACACACACACAAATACATACATATCAACTACAAGGTTGCACTAATGCAGAGAAAAGGGACAAGGTTGAAAACAAATGCAAAACTCACCTTCTCCATCTTCTCTAAACTTACAGTCAATAAGCAAACCAGTGGCGCAGTGGACAGTGTTGTTGCCTTACAGCAAGATGTTCCCTGGCTCGATTCTCAGCTGAGTTGCCTTCTATGTGGAGTCTGGATCTCCTCCCTGTGTTCACGTGGGTTTCTTCCAGGTGTTCCAGTTTCCTCCAACATTCCAAAGACATGCAGCAGGTGAACTGAGCACTCTAAGTTGGCCATAGGTGTGAGTGTGTAGTATAGAAGAACAGCTGCAGCAGGGCTAGCCACCTAGCAGTGTTAACGTTGGCTCTAAATGATTGTCACAGTTGAAGTGACACCCTGACCCCATGTGCAAAAATGGGAAAAAGGGGATGTGGATGAATGGATGGATGGATGGATGGATGGATGGATGGATGGATGGATGGATGGATGGAATCAATGCGGAAACAAAGCCAGCTATGATGTTCCTTTATAATAACAAATAGAAACTGACAATCTTCTTGAAACAACATTCTGAGCATCAACAGTACACCCCAATGCACCCTCTCTTAGATGTACTACTAACTCTGTAGTCACAACCACACAAATGAATGAAAAACACAAAGCAATTTCAGTCACTACTGGCCATTAAGTTACAGAATGGAGAAATGGAACTGATGAACTGAAACTTCACTTAGTTCATATTTCCCCAAAGGTAGGGAAGCCATCACCATCATACCATATGAAGCAAGTGCATACACTGGTGTACATAAAGACATAACCAAAGCACTAGAAATATCTTATTCTTATCCCACCCTGATACTACTCTAATTTTGGGGCTGCATGAATGGAAATGGGAAGTGCAGAGCAGTGTTTGTCCAGTATTATCCATGGATGGGACTGCCCATCAGTTTGAGAAGTGGAAGTGTAAAGCAGCTTTCTGGTGGTAGAGTGATACAAGTTACTGCAGCATCATTCCTTACCTGTACCAGGCCATGCCTCTCCTGAATGCCAACATAACTCTGTTGAACTGGACAGGCTATAAGGAGTGGTCTCTGATGTTATGCCTGCTCTAGGATCTATGGCAGCCCCTTCTCCTCAGGCATCCTGCATGCCCAGCATAGTGATTGCTCTAACCTCAGCCACCGTTAGGACCTGAGTGATCTGCTTCCCTTTGGTATGAGTACTCCTTCTCCAGGATAGGTGCATCCATCCTCTCTACCAACTCTGACAGATGCCTGTGCCACTAACTTAACTCGGGTTACATGAGCTATAGTACAGCACTGCGTTGCTCTATGTCATCAAGCAGGCATCCCATTTGAAATATGTTCTACCACAACAAAAAGGTGAATTCACCACTGTCAATGCAAAGTTACCAAAAACCAGAGCAGACAATAACAACTCAGAAAGGATGTGTAGCCAGACAAGTGCAGCATTATAGTAAAATAACTCTCTCCCCTGAGTATCAATGCATGAATGAGTGACTGAATGAACCAATAGATAATTAAATAAATAGTTGAAATATGGGTACATGTTAGTCTTGCAGGAGAGTAACAGCACAAACTGCTAGAACTCACTGACATGTAGACCAAAGATGGAGCATCTACACAGCATGGGAGATGCATGGTCTGCCTACACGATGCAATGTCAAAGAGGTGCCATGCTTACAAGAGGTTTGAGACACTGCTTCAAAAGTCACCTTTTAGCTCCTCTGGTATAAAGGGATAAAGTCCTGACTATGACTCAAGATACGTGAGTTCTGCTAGCAGCTCTGGCACTGCTGGAAATGGCTCTTCCTTCCAAGGGGAGGGTTGGGTATGACATGCAAATGTAATGGCATGCTGCTCTTGGAATTCCCAATGGAGAACGCAGCTTAGAATGGCAGCAAGGCTAAATGTGTGTGTTGATATGAGCAAGCACTTCCCCCCTTGATGTGGGGGATGGTGAGGCTTCTACATGACAACCATATAACAGGTACTGGCCTATTGAGGATTGACAGCATGTAAGGGGAAGACCACATTAGTAATGTGTCATTCCCTACTGTGTATAGCTATAATGACTCTCCAGTCTTCTTCCTTCCATGCCTACTACTTTCCCAGGACAAGCTGGTGACTTTGCCCAGCAGGGATACAACAGGACTAGATACTTCCTTATGGGAAGGAAATATAGGCCCAGAGGAAGATGCTGGATCACCATGAACAAAACAGTATCTGTCAAGAAAAATGCACTTTAATTGCAAAAAGTCACCTTCATTTAAAAATCTAATATTTTTTGAGAAACTCCCTTCATCACATTCTACCAAACATTGTCCCATTATGTTCCAATCCCCCTAACAACTACTTAGAGCAAACTCTGGCATCCTAAAGTACCCTAGCAAAAATAATACAGTTGTTGATTAATGAAGTTTTTGGTGAACTCCCCAAAAGCAATGTACTTCACCATTGTGCATGGTAGATAAGTAGTATATTCTGGATGTGGAGTCAATGTGTCTAGGACAGGTAGGTGACATAAGTATGGAATAGGGTCAATGCACTTTGTGAAAATAGCAGATCATTGCCCATGTACAGCAGCAGAGATATGCCTACAAGGTGTACCACATATACAACAACAAGCATGACATATGAGAGGAGCATAACTAATATGACATAATCATATGAAATATGATAATTAAATGTATCCATGGCAGATGTTAGGAATTAATATATGGCACCAACTGTTAGTTGTTGTATGGCATATAGCTCAAAACACCACAAGTGGATCCAGTATTACAAGTGTAATTAAGCAGATGTGTTTAGGAAATGCCATAAATGCATGTGAGACAATGTGAGGCATTGCCAGCTATGCCAGGAGAAGTAGGTCAGTGGATGAGTAACATATGCCAGTACAGCTAGCTGGAATTTTGTAAAGAATTATATGTTATTTGTATGTCAAACTGATTTGTACAGATGCTTGTGTTGAAAAATGTATTTGTAAAGCTGCTTGTTAAAAATGTACGAAGAGTGGGCCCTGCTGGACAGAAAAGAAATATACATGTATTATTGTAACTGTTTAAATCTATATGTTTTAACAGAGGATACTGAAAGAGAAGAGGTTGATCTTAATCCACCTAACTTTGAAAATAGTTTGAATTTAAATCATCTGGCTTAGGCCATAAATATTGTATCTTACTGTTCTCAATGTACCTAAAGATAAAATGTCTGTACTAGGAAGCTTTCTGCATTGTCTTTGGGGTAAACTAATTGCTACTATGGAAGGGTGGAGGTTGACTTCCAGGAGCTGCAGCAGATCTTAGCAAGACTCTCCCTGTGCATATTATTGGCACATATGTGCTAAATTCTGACAGCATCTAGCCAAGGGGAGGGGGTAGCATGGGAACCAGAAGTCAGATGACCAGATTTATGTGATGTCATTCTGTAATCCATCAGTAAAAATGATATTTTAATACTAGGTGAGACTGAAGTCTCATTGCACTCTGTTTTTGGAACCTGACAAAGAAGGACTCCTCACCTACTTCATCTTGCTTTGCTCTAGTAAGTAACCAGGGAATAGTAATTCTTTAGATCAGTCAGGAAAATATAGTGAGATTAGTTAAGCACTGTTTTTCTGTATCTGTATGAATCTATTCATCTGTGTTATTTTAATAGTTCCTGTGATTGAAACTCTGGTGTTCATTGTAAATAGATATTTAGTATTTTCATGTTCTTTTATTATTTATTATTACTGTAAATATATTTAAACTTTTCATTGTGGCTGGTCCTTTTACAGAATATTTTAAACTTTGAGAGGACTTATATCTATTTGGGGACTCTGTGACCACTCCTGAAAGCCCTACTGCTGTTGGTCAAACTACCATTTGATATTAATATTAATTTCACTCAGTACAATTGGGTACCCCTGCAAGACCCTTAGAATAGCTGGCTTTGGAGTGTCTGGTAGCAAAGCAACTACCTTATAGTCTGGGCAGAAGGGAGCATAGCTAGTAAATCTGTGCCAGCCTTTCCCAGGTGTGTGTGTGTGTGTGTGTGTGTGTGTGTGTGTGTGTGTGTGTGTGTGTGTGTGTGTGTGTGTGTGTGTGCGTGTGTGTGTGTGTGTGTGTGTGTGTGTGTGTGTGTGTGTGTCTGTGTGTGTGTCTGTGTGTGTGTGAGTGTGTGTGTGTGTGTGTGTGTGTCTGTGTATGTGTGTGTGTGTGTGTGTCTGTGTGTTTGTGTGTGTGTCTAAAATCAAATCTCAAAGTGTGTGTGTGTGTGTGTGTGTGTGTGTGTGTGTGTGTGTGTGTGTGTGTGTGTCAGCTGTTTAGAGCAGGAACATGAAGCACAGGTTTCACAGAGAGAGTGCTTAGACAGTCAGCTGAGAACTGAACTCTGTTGCTGTGTCAGTGGGAAGTCTTACTGGGGACCTGGAGGGAGGCAGAGAGAGAAATTCCGACCCCAGACTCAGTGTGTTCCCTGTCTGCTCTTAAGGGAATTTGTACTTGATGTAGAGAGCTGCATCTGGAAATACTATGTGTATCTATTTTTGTTCCAAGTGAACATCCCTTTCCAGGGTCAGTGGTGAGGATTCAGGCTCCTTGATTATTAGCCCAGAGTGGGGACATCACAGCCTACACATGCACTGAGGTTAGGCAGAGTATGCCACTGAATGTATGCATGTATACATAAAATCAATTGTGTTCAAAATAAGATAAAATTACACTAAACAAAAAAAACAGAGCTTTCTGTGGAGGAATATCATATCCCAACAAAACAGTTCTAACAGTCAGCTAAAACATAAAGCAGCTTTTTGAAGAACTTAGTTCAGACAGGCCCAAACCACAGGACACAAAACCATTTTCACCACACGTTCCTTAATTATCACAACAACAAACTAAATGCTTTAAAAAGGCAGAATTGCATCACACAGTTTTTTAAATGAAACTCTTAGCACCATGGCAGTAACTTACTGGTTAATATTAAGTAAGGCATCACAATATGCACAACTGAAACAGTAAAACAACTAAGGTGGTCCAATCATCAAAAAGTTTCCATTTAACAAATACTTCCAGTTCATTTCTTTAGTAAGCCCTCTGGGGCATAAAGTGTTAATCTTCCAAACAAAAATATTTAACAAACTTTTAAATTATTATTGTCTCTCAATTTTACCCTAAGCTGAACAGTAGCCTTTAATCATATAGGGGAACCAGCACTACACTGAACAAAATGGATTACCATGGCACTTTCTTTATGTTTTGTTTTTAATATCTCTAATGTGTTCCTGTAGCCTTACCATAAAGTTCCTCCTAGTTTCTCCTGCACAATATTAGTTGCTTGAATCCATATGAACTATAGTAGTCATTTGCAGAGAATCCATGTTAACTATAATAGTCATTTGTAGAGAATGTTAATCCATTAATTGTATCAAAGCATTTTCAGATCAAGCAGTAAACAATGCAGGATCTGTAGGAATAAATAATCTTGTGCAATGCTATACTCCTAAACAAATTATCACTTGGCCTAATAAAGTGGCTATGAGCAAGCCTTATACCCCTTTTAAGGAACTGCTACACATCCATTGAATTATATTGTGAAAAACGGGATCATTCAAAAACATTCCCCAACATTTCTTCACAGCCTCCACTATTTTAAGTGGCAGAATGTTGAATTTTATGATACAATATATCTTCCAATGATCTGTTTTATTACCATCAGCATAATAAGCAAGCCTCTTAGTGGAATGTTGGCAGACTATACAATATTCAGTTGTTTCTCTAGCCGTGGTAGTGATTTTTCAATAAGGTGAACTTACATCATCTAACTTGTAGCCTTTATTTAAAATACATAACCAACAACCTGTGCACCTCCCTGTAAATAATTTTGATACTTAGGACTCACCTTCCTAACCCTGAAGAGTTCACAATATGGCAAAGCCTTGAGCAAATGATCAAGGTGGGAGCTACTTCCATGGAAAAATATTTACTTGTTGAAGATTTTTTTATACAATCTCATACAAAAACTTGTCAACAATTTCCAATGTGGTGATACCCAAATAATAATCCTTAGTACCCTAAACCTTATAAAAATCACCTAAGTTTTCATTACTTATGTCTAATCTTCCAACTCTGCCACTTAATAATACCACTCATAGAGGAAACTACTCAATAAATAAAAAATGTGTTATGTAACATTCATCAAAACTGAAAATAAAGGCATAAAGAAAAGCAATTTCTTTCACTAAGGCCATGTGTGTGAGCATGTATCCTAAAAATCCAGAATGCTCCCTGTTCTTCTCATTAATGGCTTGTCTAAAATATCATAATTTGAATAACAAAAATGAGTATGTTTTAATCCCAAGTAAACTGAAAACATCAGAATAAAATATATACTCATTAATGTAACTTTCACCAACATGACACCAAAATAAGCTGAAATAAAAATATTTATTAACCAAGACGTTTTGGTTTTATGAATGTGGTTGTAACTGACACATTTGACATGCCTCAAAATTTGGTTGAGCTTGTAATGTAGTAGGTGTGTATTGGATAGGAACATAAGTCTAGCACTGTAAGCCAAAAGTGTCAAATTATTTTAAAGGTTTCATTATATTTTAAAGATGAATTTTATCTTCTGAAAGCAAGCCTAGACTAGAATATGATATAAACAGCAGTCCATATTCAAAACAGGCCACAAGAACATGTTATCATAGACACATACACCGGGATTCATGAAGCTTGCGCCAGGTGCAGGCATAGCGTCGGCGATCTAACACCAAATATGGCCGCCAAGCGATTCAGGTATGAGCTGTTTCCACGTGCACTACCTCCCAGTGCCTGTATGCTAATCACCCCATGTGCAGCAGTGTAGCATGCAAATGAAGGTATAAAGCGATTCAGGAAGTGGTGCAGGCATAGTGTAAGCATGCAGAAATGTAAACCAAAAAAAAAAAAAACGGTTTACATTTTTGCAAACATAAAATCGGAGCCATGACAGTGAACCAAACACATGTATTATACTGTTAATATATGCCAATGGCTAAATATATAGCCACTGGCATAAAAAAATGCACAAAATATAAAAAAGAACATTTAATGTTATGCCCACACTAACGCAAAGTTAAAGTGCAGGGCATCAGTGCGCAAACGGGATCACAATGAAAATAGAATTATATGGAATAAAACTGCAATGTAACACTTTTCATAATTTCCCCATAATAGTCAATGGCACTCATGCGACACCACACCATGGCACAAGGGTTGCTAAGGGGCTGTGACAGTGTCCTGCATGGTAACTAGGAATTAGTAGGCAATGCCATGCAAATGAGAGGAGTAATAATGAATCAGAAATTCCTCGCCAGTGTAAGGATGTACCTCATAGCGTAGCATTACAACACCGAGGTGTGCCCTGGAGATAAAGATGACATCAAGAGAGGGGTGTGCCACCTTTGCTGTAAGCACATTGGAGCATTGCTAATAAGGTTTGCCTGTTGCTAAGCAAAGCTGCAGGATAGGGGTGTGTTGAAGTAGCCATAGCTTTGCTTAGCTGAGAGTACACAAGGTAACTGAATGTGCATGTGAACGTGGATGAAAACGCACTGTAAACCCAGTAAATGGCTGTGCGCGGCATGCGCCAAAGCAGAAACAGGAAGGATACGGGGAAAAAAATAAGGAAATACTGCAGCATGGAAATTGTAGTACAAATGAGTAATTAACACCTAGGAACCCACAGTGGGCCATTCACAACAGCTAACAAGGTTGCTAGCAGCTACCTGCAGAACAGGAAAGGGGAGGTGCCGTACTGCAAAGAAAACAATACTGTCACAGCAGAACAAAGCAAAATTGCACTAGATCAGCTACATAACACATTTTGCAACACATTCCTGGGTAGGGAAAGTACAAAACAAGAAAGCCGGCAGCTGGATGCATTCCTGACAATGGGAGGGGATTCGGGTTGAAAAGTGAATTAAAGGGCAACAGATGAATCACAGCAGGCAAGCATAATTCAACACCAAAGGCCCCACAATTGAAGTACTTGCTGTAAAACCCATAATTAAGATACCCTGCAGCTGGAATTGCACATACAAACCCAATGACATCAGCAGCATCCATAGCACAATAGTATAAAGTGTGAAAGCACCTCACACACACTTGTGTATTCCCATACACTCTGCACCATCAGTGTATACAGATGGGGAACTTTTAATATGTACATGTTAGGGGCTGCCATAGCTTTGATTCACCAGCATGTGTTGCAGACTGAAGGTGGTGTGGAGGACGATGCTGACAACCACCTCAGGCACCGGAGGAGGAGAAGAATGTTCAGACCCAGGGTAACCTACCAGGGGCTAAATGATCTGGAGACAGTAGAGCATTACAGGGTGGACAGGGACACCATACAGCAACTTTTTGAGCTGTGACGCCCATGCCTCAGAGCCAGAAATAACAGAGGGGAACCCATCCCAGAAGGTATGTGCAAGCTTCAGAATACTAGCCACAGGTACCTTTCAAAGGCCAACTGGGGATATCCTAGGGATCTCACAGGCATCATCATCCAGGGTACTCCACCAGTTCCTGGATGCCATGTTACCACATGCCAATGAGCATATATACTTCCCCCGAACGCAGGAGGAGTTGGCCAGCAATATGCATCTCTTCCACCATGTGGCAGAATACCCGGAGGTACTGGGTGCAATAGACTGCACGCACATACACATCAAGTCACCACTCGGTGAGCAGGATAGGTGATACATAAACCACAAGGGATACCCCTCCATCAACTGCCAGGTCATGTGCAATGCCCAGGGCATTATCATGGATGTGTGTGCTGGCAGCCCTGGAAGCTATCACGACTCCCACATCTGGCATGCCTCACAGCTGTATCAGGTGTTTGCCAGGGGGGACATCCCATATGGCCACCTGGTGGGGGATGCTGTCTATGTACTGGAACTGTGGATGATGACTCCCATCAGGAATGCACACACACCCATGCAAGAATGCCATAAAGAGGCACACGCACAAACCAGAATCATCATAGAGTGTGTGTTTGGGGTGCTGAAATCACGGTTCTGTTGCTTGGACATATCTGGAGGAGGCTTGCAGTACTTTCCAGGCACGTGTGCCCACATCTTCATAGTATGTGCCATGCTACACAATATGATCCTGTGGAAACAGCTGCAGCAGGGACAGAATGGTGAAGGCCCTCACAGCCCACCACCATTGCCAAGGGCCCCACAGGCACAGAGGGACTCAGACCACGAACACCCTGAGCCAGCCCCAGTAGGCAGACGGAGGCATGCCCAGTATGCCCATGCCTTGGCAAAGAGGGAACGTATAGCACACACACTGACAGTGTAGGCACCTATGGATTGACACCCTTCTCCACCTGCACACACAGTAAACATGGATGGCACACACATAAAACCACCTGTAAATTGTCATGTATAGGCAGTCTACTGTGTGCATCCTACATAAGCAGCCCTCAGCTATTGTACACACAACTGCTATTGGCACAAGGTAAGTCAATGCCTGAACAGTAAATTAAGCTATCAGCATGTGCTGATACTGTATGTATAGGTTCATAGGTACATAGGTAGGTACTTGGCTAACTGCCCGAAGCCATTCATAAGCCTAGCCAAAATGTGTCAGCTGTTGCCACCCCATTGATTAACCAACTGTCCCTCTGTGGAGCAGAGCCAATTGTGGGATCCCTGGGGTGCATGCACTGTTCCCCATCCACTCTGCAAGGTTTCCCTGGAGTGTTAGTGAGGGGCTCCATATAATGTAATCAGGGATGTAGTTCCAAAGCATGGGGAGTACCTGTGACAGGAATCTGTCACTCCAGCATCTTCCAATTATGGTTGTGGCAAGGTGTAGTTCATTACAGTGTGTGGCTCACTGTGACATGGATTCCCATAGGCGAAGCATATCCATTAAGCCTGACTTGGACATGGCTTTGTTGGCCAGCAAAGATCATCTCTGAGTAAACAAGATGCCACTGAGTAATGCAAGAGTTCATTCAGTCTGGCAGCATAGGACACATGTCTGAGGCCAGTAATCCTCTTGGCAAGGTACATTCGTGGACCCTCCAGCTGTTGGATGTATCTTCTGAGGTACATCCCAAATGGGTTATCATACTCGATGATGGGATTGATGAGTGATGAGTAAAGGGGCACAATAACCTCAGTATGTCTAGATGCGAACCCTTAAGTAATCAGATGGTCTACATAGAAGGATGTCCTAACTACTTTGGAGATATGATTGTCAAAGGAGAGATCACTATCTAATGTAGTCCCCACATACCCATTACCTCATCTGTATTAAAGTGGCTGCCACTCATGTGTTAATATGTGGGTGTTTAGTTTTCCCAAAATGGAATGACCATGCAGTTTGTGGCCTTTAGCTGGAGGCCATGACTTTGACACCCTGTGTTGGTCTATGTGAGGCCCCTTGAAGGATGTCTGTGACAGCTGGACTGTCAATTATGGCTCCCAGTTTGCAGTAATTCCCAAACATGGTCTGCTGTAGTCCACCTGTGTTTGCCTGTACCTCTGAGAAGTATATGGCAAACAGTAGGGGTCCCAGGACTGAGTCCTGTGGGACACCAGTTGTGACTGGTTAAGAGTTGGACCTGGAGGCTGCTAGGCTTACCATGTGGGTTCTGTGTGTAAGCCTGTTGGCAACCCAACCTGTGATGTATGGGTGTATGTACTGGTTGGTGGGTTTATAAATAATATCTGAGTGGGGAATGGTGTCAAAATCCTTGGTGAGGTCCAGGTAGTATGTGTGAACTACTACATCCCTCACCTAAAGTCTAAGTGACTGTAAGATGTCAAACAGGTTCAGTAGGCATGATCTGCACTCAGTCAAGCTGACCTGGGTTGGGTCGAGCATCTGGAGGTTCCCAATGTCTCTGTTAATGAGTTCCATGATGATGCACTCCATAGCCTTGCAGACCAGGTTAGTCAGGCTTATAGGCCAATAGTTCCTGGGGTCCATTGTGGTGCCACCTTTGTGGAGTGGGATAACTATTGCTGTGTGCCACTCTGTAGGTATGTAGCCTGTAGAGAGGCTGGGTTTGAACAGTGTGTTTAGGTGAGGGGTTAGTTCATTTGGAGCTCTTGTAATACACAGCCTGGGACACTGTCTGGTCCCATTGAGGCTGTGTTTTTGGCTTTGGATAGGGCTGTTTTCACCTGTGTGTCAGTGATTGCCAGGGCCGTACATTCCTCTGGAATGGTTATGGGCCATTTAGGGGGTGAGAGGGGTGTGAAGTTTGCACTGAACCTGTCTGCCAAAATGTTGGCAATATCAGTCGGTTCACTGTATTTTGTGCCAGTCTGCACCAACTCAGAGCAGATCTGAGAGTTCCCACTTAGGTTCCTGACATAGCTAAAGAATGCTTTGTGGTTATCTGTAGGGTCCTTGGAAATTTGTCTTTTGAAGCTAGCCTTGGATGATTTCATGAGGGATCGTAGTTTCTTGCTGATACTGATCAGGAATGTCTGTCCTTCTAGGGATTTTGCTCTTATCTGTACTAGTTTCCTCCTTCTATCGTAGAGCCTGTTTATGGCAGGGGTCCACCAGACCGGTTTCCTTTTCTTGGAGGAGTGAGTCTAGGTTTGACTTGGGATAGCACGATCCATGCATTCCTGCAGATGATCATAGAGTGCCTTTGTATAGGTTTCAGCATCTTGGACAGCATTGTCCATTGGTGTGGGGGCTGTGAACCTTTCCACCTCGGTCTTAAGCAATGTGAAGTCTGCTTTGGAAAAGATTTTCATGGTGGTTTCCTTGGTTGGGGTTGTGGGTGGAATGTGAATATCCAGAGTGATTAGTCTATGGTCTGATCTAACCAGCGAAGGGTTGATGTTGGGTGTTGAACACTGGTCGCCCATGTTGGTGATGACCAGGGTCCAGTATGTTGTTCCCTCTGGTGGAGGTGTTGACCAGTTAATCCAGGGCATTTGAGTTTATAAATTCTAGGAAGCACTGGGCAAGGGAGTTAGTACTCGAGTAGTTCACCCAGTTAATGTTTGGGTAGTTGAAATCACCCAGTATTAGGGTGTTTGGTAGGACCTGCATATTTCCCAGTGTCTCCTTAAATGCGGAATGTAGGTCCTGGGTCATGGTGGGTGATCTGTAGCAAGCTACAATTTGGATTGCAGTTTTGCCCATTGTCAGTTGCACTTGGATGATCTCTGATGCATCGTGCTGCACCACTAACCTGGAGGTGTGAGTATCCTTGATGAATATGGATACACCCCCACCTTTTGTGTTCCGGTCCGGGTTCTGTGGCCGAAAGGTGTGGTATGAGTTATAGCCTGGTAGTGCTGGGGTGCTCTCTGGTGCCTTAAACCAGGTTTCTGTTACTGTACAGATATCGATGTTCTCCATACTGAGGAGTGCCTCGAGTGTGTGCATTTTGAGGTTTAGACTTCTGGCATTGAGTAGCAATACCCTCAGTTTCTGGTTACTTGTGCTATTTACAGTGGTGGGTTTGTCTTTTGAGCCTTACCTAAAAGTCCACCTTGCCTAATATTCCCCTCTCTAGTATTGTTTGCAAGCAATGACAGCTGTGCATGTGTACATGTTCTGCAAATGTGTACTGACCCTTGTTACAGGGCTGTGCCAAATGGCTATGTGCACACCTACATAGAGTGGATATTGACAGTAGAGACACACTGGTTGAACGTTTAGATTTGTGTAGCCTAACCTCTCATTGCCAGACTAACATTGCTTGGAAATATGTTGACAGTACTGGTAATGAAACAGGGTTCATATCATCTTTAACTCCAGTGTGACATCTGCAGTAGGAGTGTAAGATGTAGGAAACTGCTGCCCATGTGTAATAGCTGCTTCATAGGTGATGGCGTACACTATCTGATTATATCCTGATCATGTCGATAGTGGCAGCAGAGTCTATTGATATTTGACTCTCTGTGGGGAATGGGTGTCTGTGCCCAACAGAGCTCATGGTTCTGCTGGGTATGTGAGTATATACCCAGACAAGGATACAGCCCTGTTCACACTTGCATCATCTGTAATCAACTATCAGGATGTGATGTGGCCCTCAGAGGGGGATTGCTACTAAAGGTAGCTACCATGTTCCTGTAATAGCTAGTGTTGCCACGTCCATAACACAAATATTTACATGTGAGCATCACTGTCTAAAACATCTTCATAAGCAGTAAGCAAACTAAATACAGTACGTGGTACTTGTAGTATTGAATGCTCATACAGGCATGTCCACTAGTCAGCTACTGGTGTTTACTAATATCAGCTTTGTGTATGTAGCCATCCTGGGAGAATGCAATCTCTATGCCATGTACACTGCCAAGCCCACCTAACACCACACCCCACACTTTGTCTGTGATGCAGCTATAGGAGTGAGCTTGGAGGCAGTCCTTTCTACACCCATGACTGGACTAGACAGTCAAGAGGTGTAGGTTAACACATGCATCTCATCACCACAACCAACACATACCCTTACCAGAACACAGTAAGGACACACACACATGAAACCAGATATCACACACATCCACAGAGGCCTCTAAGTATCTGGCCAAGCAAGAGGCCTCCCATGTTGGAATAGACAGACAACAGAATACAAAGACTGCACAACATAGTTTTCATAATTGTGTCACACCTCAGAACACGTGGCCAGAAACATGGCCGACAGTACTTGTTTGTGAATGCGAACTCTAGCACTATGTTACACACCAAGCTATATGAGGGCAAACATACTGTCAACTGTCTGTCTGCCATGATTAGCCACATACCCATACACTCAGACCACCTTTAGAACTATACACATGTCTCTGGCATATTCTATGTTGTTGTGCAGGACCTGTGATGCAGTAGCCTGGACTGCATGGAAACACATGTAGGAACTGTCAGGTCTTGTAGCCCATGCAGGTATGTCCCAAGTCCTGGGTAGCATTCTGCCATTGGCCAGAATGATGCAGCAGTATAGGGACAAGGATTGTATTCCACAATCATGTAATGTACTGGTGTAATTCAAAGAGTATCCAGCATCTCTCTGCCTGGGATAACATGGTTGACAGACCATGATGCTTTGCCAGACAGGGCCTGCACCTGTTACCCCTGAGAATCTGGATATTGGCAACGACCCATACTTCCCCTATAGTGCCCTCATCATGCGAGGTTCAAGTGAAAGTCCACTGGTGCAACAGGGACAGCCAAGAAATAAACTGTGGGTCTTGCTACTCAATGATACAAATCAGGTACTCAATATGGACTCACTTATGGCAATCTGAAACATGGAGAACATATCTGTGCAGTGATTGAGATATGGTTCAACGCTTTGGAAAGCACTCCTGCATGACCATGTTATAACACATACCTCACCTCTTGGCCATCATCCTTTATTGGAACACATAGGCCACAGGTGTGTACAACTTCCTGAGGGATATGTACACCCCCACGCTAGTTGCACTTGCACAACGTAAGATGTATTATGCTGAGCAACTACCTTTGTGCCAAAGTGTAATCCAAATTACCCCTTATGACAGATCATCCACCATGCCTCAGAATTCCCAACTGTCATTGTGCTGTAATGGGGAATACCAGTTTTGAGACAGAAAACCATAATCATGGCCATTCAGCTATCCTACTGTGAAATGGGAAGACTCATCATTTCCCAACACATGTGCTCAATGCATGTTGGATGTCATCAACACCAATGACCTGGATCACCATAGTCACACCAACAGGGCTAACAGTATGCCACACATGGTCAGTCTTCAAAGCCAATGTTATGCTCCTTAAGAGCGAAGTGGTGACTGTCATGGCACCTGTGCAGATATACAATGCATGTGCAAATGCTGGGTTCTACACAAATGCACTTTAAGCACTCACATATGTGCAGTGATCATGCCATTGAAACAGAAACAGGATTCAACCAAACACAAACATGAAGGCAAACCGGTGGTACCCTGCCTTAAGTCGTACCACAGAAGGTAGTAACTGTTGCAAGAGTCAACACACGAGTGGAAGTTGATCCATGGTCAGCCTCAGTAAGATGCCGATACACCATATAATGCCACACAAAGCTACTGTGAAACTAGTCATCCACATATTATGAGGCCAAACACAGAAGATTCCATAGCTGTGTCATGAAACATAATGGCAACAACAAGACCTGCTGTGTTTCACAGCACTACGGCATGAGAAGTACTGCACCTACAGAAATTGCACCTGTTCATCCAGATAGGGTCTTGGATAACATAAACACACTGCCCCCCCCAACAGGTACACATTCATATATCCATGTACACAACAGAGCCCCTGTAGTAACAACTATGCAGGTACAAGCTGCACTCTCTAATACCATACATACAGGCTGCATGGGACCTGTCCACATCCCAGGTTGTATCCTACACAAATGTCAAAGCAATTTGCTCTCCACATAAACATCATGTGCAATCATAGCTTCAAGTCAGGCTGTGTACACACTGAATGGTGCACAGCAACAGTCATCTGTTACTGCTGTTAATATCCGAGGGACCGTGGTATGTGTACAGCTGACCTGGTTACAAACAGTGAGATCATTGCATTGCATAACACATGATGCAACTGTGTCAGTACATGGGTACTCTGCACAGTTGTTGTAGGGCTAGGTACAGTCCACCAGTCAAAGGTTACTTGGTGTTGTACCATTATATGTCATACCACATGTATAGATGTGTTTTGGTGGTCTGACGACATGATGGTGTCTGAGGATTACATCCTAGAATGCAGCTTTTGACACTGTGACCTGCATCTGGCTCATCTGTGATGACTTATGTTGGAGTACTGGTCTGTACATGTGAGTAGCCATTATGAATGTGGGGACACCACCACCTGGAGTGGTCCATACCAGTGTTATGGCCCACATGTCTGGTTCTGAGTTATATGGTGGTAGTGCTATTGTGAAATACATAGCCTTCAGCAAGGTGTTCCTCACTGCACAGATGTCAGTATTCCCCATCGTAGGTTCTACAGTGAGCAGCTGTGATTATGACAGCAACACATCTAGCACTGGTTAGCATAAGCATACAATGCAATTGTCTTCTAGGTGTCAGGGTGTTATCCTGTGTTTAGGACATTTGCCTTGGAATGGCACTATATGGGCAAATGCAACATAGGTATTATCACCACTCCCTTGAATCAAGGATGCATGTAATCTGTGACAAAGGCTTGTCTTCTGTCAGTCATGTCATCCCAGAATGACAGACACTGGACAACCTCTTAATTACAGAAGGACATTGGCTCATTGTGTTGGTCAAGCAGTTGCCATTCCTAGCATGACATTACTGCGAGTGGTAGTATTGTGCTTGGTATAGACTGATACATCTTAGGTGACGGACAGCAGCAGATGTTGTGTTGATGACCAGTGTCAGATATATGTAGTGCAGCATTCCTGCTAACAATGACAACTACTAACACCGGAGTCCATTACAATATGTTCTGTATGTCTAACTGTGGCCTTCCGTGTTTAGAATCAGAGTGCATCCCAAACAGCCCTGTGCTACTAAGTGTATGAGCATGCCCAGTATAACCTTGTGTAGTTGGACTCATAGTGCATTCCAAACAGCCCTGTGCTACTAAGTGTGTGAGCATGCCCACTGACACCTTGTGTAAGTTATGTGTTTCTATGTGTATGAGCATGGCCATTGTAACCCTGTATAGTGATAGTAGTCATCCATTCCACAGATGGGCATACTCCTGTTCAGGATGGACTCCTACTTTAAACACATAGGTTCAGAGCTATGTACATCTTAACTGTCAGCATCCCTGTTGATGTCCGCAATCCTAGAAGGTCATGATGACTGCCTTGGAATGTGTAATCTTTGTGGTGTGACTCGTAACTGCGTAGTACTGTAATAGTGATCTGTAAATAGGCAGGTGTTCTGATCCCACCACTGGTGTGTGTGTGTGTGTCCATCTGCCTGAGGACAGAACAATGCTTTTTAGAGTACTCACACTCCGTACAATTCCTATACCCAACTTTGGCAAGGCTGATGATGTCACCCACCTAGGAATACACCTCTGGGATTGCTGTGACCCAGTTATCTCAGTAGTGCGTTCTGTAACTGCATAATGCTGTAGTGTGATAAAGTAGTTAGGTCGGTGTTCTAATCCTAAACATGCCAAGTGTGTGTATGTGTGTGTGTGTGTGTGTGTGTGTGTGTGTGTGTGTGTGTGTGTGTGTGTCCGGCTGCCTGAGGACAGAACAATCCTTTTTAGAGTACTCACACTCAGTATAATTCCTATACTCAGCTATGGCAAGGCTGATGATGTCAAACACCTAGGAATACACCTCTGGGATTACTGTAACCCAGTAATCTTGGTAGCACGTTCTGTAACTGCATAATGCTGTAGTGTGATAAAGTAGTTAGATTGGTATTCTAATCCCAGACATGCCAAGTGTGTGTGTGTGTGTGTGTGTGTGTGTGTGTGTGTGTGTGTGTGTGTGTGTGTGTGTGTGTGTGTCTGTCTGTCTGCCTGAGGACAGAACAATCCTGTTTAGAGTACTCACACTCCATACAATTCCTATACTCAGCTTTGGCAAGGCTGATGATGTCACCCACCTAGGAATACACCTCTGGCATTGCTGTAACCCAGTAATCTTGGTAGCACATTCTGTAACTGCATAATGCTGTAGTGTGATAAAGTAGCTAGGTCAGTGTTCTAATCCCAGACATGGCAAGTGTGTGTGTGTGTTTCTGTCTGCCTGAGGACAGAACAGTCCTGTTTAGAGTACTCACACTCTGTACAATTCCTATACTCAACTTTGGCAAAGCTGATGATGTCACCCACCTAGGAATACACCTCTGGCATTGCTGTGACCCAGTAATCTTGGTAGCGCATTCTGTAACTGCATAATGCTGTAGTGTGATAAAGTAGCTTGGTCGGTGTTCTAATCCCAAACATGCCGCGTGTGTGTGTGTGTGTGTCCATCTGCCTGAGGACAAAACAATGCATTTTAGTGTACTCACACTCCGTACAATTCCTATACTCAGCTTTGGCAAGGCTGATGATGTCACCCACCTAGGAATACACCTCTGGGATTGCTGTGACTGAGTAATCTCGGTAGCACGTTCTGTAACTGCGTAATGCTGTAGTGTGTTAAAGTAGTCAGGTAGGTGTTCTATTCCAAGGCATAGCAGGTGTGTGTGTGTGTTTGTCAGTCATATCCTATGTGTTGGTGGCTGTGAGTGTCTAGCCACTGGATGTGTTGAGGAACGTGTTTTGTAGTTTCCCTATATAGTGGCCATATATGTCACAATCAGCCAAGAGACTGGGTTGGCAAGACATGCCCATACATTTGGCAATGGGACTAGAGAGTAAAGTTAGCAACCCTAATATTACCCAGAATACAGTCTGAACCCATGTGTCAGACAGAAACACACTTGCCTTGGGATTAACACCAGTACATAATACAGGAGCTGCTGGTGTTTTCCTTTTCATTCTTTTCTAATGCTTTGGTGTCACGAGGTTTGTTCTTGAGATATATAATCTATGTATGTGTGTGTGTGTGTGTGTGTGTGTGTGTGTGTGTGTGTGTGTGTGTGTGTGTGTGTATATATATATATATATATATATATATATATATATATATATATATATATATATAGACATTAACACACATACATCTATGTAATGGAATACATGTCCTATACTGTTGAATGACTATGCTGGATGATATGTCCGTGAGAACATCCAATGTCTGTATATCTGCCATGGCTTAGTGGTAAAGCACATCGGCTGTGGTGTGCAGGGTCCTGGTTTTTGAGCCTTGCAGAGGACGGTTATTTCATTGCTGGGCAGAACAAGGGCAGTTGGATATGGAGTGAGTAAGACACTTTTAAGCAGTTGTGAGCAGGTGTGCGGGTTTGCACAACGGTAAGCAGTGGTTAGTTTAAAGGAGGCTCAGTATGGGACATGTAACTATGCATTAGCAGGCAATCCTATGCAAATGAGGTGAAGGATAGTGAATCCCAGTTTTCCCCAGGGTGTGAGGCAGGTCCCAAGAGTGTAAGAGTATAGATAGCCGGGTGCAAGACTTGGATATAGTTGACATCATGGGGGGGGGGGTGTCAGGCATACTGTAAGGGGATTGGAGCCCTGTGGCTCAGGATTGCTCCCAGCTTAGCACGGCTAAGCTAGGGGTGTGTCTAAACCTGCCTAGGGCAATCAGAAGGGAAAACAGCAGTAGGAAAGTAATCAAGGAGAACTAGCTGAGCTGACAGGTGAAATGCATCAGGATCAGCCAATTACAGAGGCAGCAGACCAGCCCAGCCCAGAACACTACTATAAACTAAGCAAACACCTCCCCTTCCGGTTTTTCCACACTCTACACCACCAGTGTATACAAGTGGGGAAATTTTAACAAACAAACTTACAAAATGAGAAGGGCTGCAGCAGGCAACATAGAACAACATGTGCAAGGGGCTGAGGGTGGTGAGGATGTGAATGCTGCTGAACAACCTACAGTGAGGAGACAGAGAAGAATGTACAGACTCAGGGTAACCTACCAGGGGCTACATGAGCTGGGCTAGTGGAATGCTATAGGGTGGACAGAGACCTCCTACATCAAATTGTTGAGCTTTGCCGGCCACACCTGACACATCAAACTGGCCGAGGGGAACCCATCACAGTGGATACCAAGGTATGTGTAGGCCTAGGTATACTAGCCACAGGTACCTCCCAAAGCACAACTGGGGATATCATGGGGATCTCACATGCATCAGCATCCAGAGTATTCCACCAGTTCCTGGATGCCATGTCAGCACATGCCAGTGAGCACGTTTATTTCCTCAACACATGTGAGCTGTTGACCAGCAATATGCATCTCTTCCACCAAATAGCAGAATACCCTGGGGTAGTGGGTGCTATAGACTGCACGCATTTACTCATCAAAGCACCACCCGGTGAGCAGGGTAGGGCCTACATCAACCGCAGGGGCATCCCCTCCATCAACTGCCATGTCGTATGTGATGCTCAGGACATTATAATGAATGTGTGTGCTGGCTACCCTGGAAGCTATGACGATTCAGAAATATGGCATCTGACACAGCTGTACCACAGATTTGCCAATATGGACACCCCCTATGGTCACCTAGTGGGGGACACTGGGTACCCACTGGAGCCTTGGCAGATGACACCCATCAGAAATGCACACACACCTGAATAACAACGCCATAATGAGGCACACGCACAGGCCAGACATATAATAGAGTGTGTTTTTGGGATGCTCAGAACATGGTTCCAATGTCTGGACACATCCGGTGGAGCCTTGCAGTATTCACCAGCTACATGCACCCAAATTGTTATGGTATGTGCAATGCTACACAATATGATCCTGCGGAAACAGCTGCAGCAGGAACAGCATGGGGGAGGGCTACACAGCCCCCCACCAATGCCGAGGCCTGTACAGGCACAGAGTGGCTCGGAGGGGGAACAACCTGAGCCTGACCCAGTAGGCAGAAGGAGGCGTGCCCAGTATGACCTGGCCTTGGCAAAGAGGCAATGCATAGCATATGCACTGACACAGTAGGGACCCAGGGAATGACACCCTCTCTGACTCGCACAGACAGTAAAAGAGATGCCAAACATGACACTAGCTGTGCTCAACCATGTATAGGGAGTGTACTATGTGCATCCAACATAGGCAGCCCTCCAGCACCATCCTCAAGTCTGGAACACCCTCAAGGTAAGTCAATCAACCTACCAATTGCTAAATGGAGTAGAATTTGTTGTTACCTGTAACTGTGGTATGGATGTGAGCATGCAAGGGAGTTGGGTGGCCAAATGTTAAGGCAGCAGACAGTAGACACCCATAGTGGCATCATGACATCTGTAACACATACTGGGGTCACCATAGTAGCCAGTACTACACAGGGTGACAAAACCCACTACAGATAATGGGCTGAGTGACACGTGTGTCCATAAGACCCACACAAGTCTCAGCCAGCAGGACAAGTGTAGACAGACACAAACAAATGCTGTACTATGGCCTCTGACTGTGCCGTATGGGTAACCCCTGCCCCAGACCTACACAGACAGACTACAGCAGGCCAGGCAGTTGGATGTAAGTTGTGAAGGCTAGGAAGTCAGAACCTAATATGTTGGTAATTAAAGCTAAGATCTGTAGTACACTGGTATGCCTCTAGCCAGCACAATAGGTAAGACTACACACTGAAATGGAGTATCTGACATACCAGTACAGCCCTAGCAAATGTGTACAAGTGTCAGGTGTGCCCCCCCATCGAACCTACACTTATAGCAACAGTCAGGTGCGCCCCCCCACTCCTGTGTAGGAATGTAGATACAGTCAGGTGCCCACCCCCACTATGCAGACATGTAGCAACAGTCAATGCCAAATGACTGATGGATACCCTGCAGACACAGCATGCTATCTGTCAGTGTACAACACAAAGGTCAGCACCGCAGTACAAACTACCTGGACTTGATCCACACATGCAATACAGATGGCCATACTGGGCATGCTCACACACTTGAAGGTATGAAGGCAATGTCAGTCAGCAACATACTGAAAGGTCATACTGGGCATGCTCACACACTTAAACACATGAAGGCCATGTGTGCAAACACCAGTGGTCCAGACATATCTGGCAGTCACAGTTCTTAGTGCAGACACATGTCAGTATGCACCACTCCTGCCTTGCACACACAGTGGATAGGAATACAGGCATATATGTAAGGACAACACACTATAATAAGCCAAAGGTAGATGAACACAGGTGTGTGGAAGAGGGTGACCATGGCAAGGAGCCATCCGAGCCTGTCCCACCCAGCACACAGCCAAAGGGCCCCAAACACATGAGGTGCAGATGTCATTCACTGCAGATACTAGCCACCAGTGTCTGTCAGCATGACAGACTATGTGGTGCACGTGTCAGCTGTGCAACATGACTGTACAAGCAAGTAGTCTTCTAGTAGCTGTATACACGTACCTTTGACATATGACCCCGTGTGTGCCCACATGTGGCATGTCAACCCCTACATGAATGGGTTATGGCCCATGCACGCACTGCCCTCCCCATAGCAGTATTATGACAAGCCTGCTGAGGTCATCCAATGTGAAATACACCTTTAGGAGAGCAGTAGCTCAGTAATCTCCATGGTGTATCCCATTACTGCATACTGCTGTAGTGATAAACTAGTTAGGTAGTAGTTCTAACCCCAGACTTGCCAAGTGTGTGTGTGATTGTGAGCATGTCTGTCTGTCTCAGACTGTGTACAGAGAAATGCTTTTTAGGCTACTCACAGTCCATACAATTCATATACTCAACTTTAGCAAAGCTGCTGATGTCACTCACCTAGAAATACACCTCTGGGAAGGTCATAGCCCAGTAATCTCTATAGTGTGTTCTGTAACTGCGTATTGCTGTAGTGTGATAAAGTAGTTAGGTCAGTGTTCTAATCCCTGACTTGCCAAGTGTGTGTGTGTGTGTGTGTGTGTGTGTGTGTGTGTGTGTGTGTGTGTGTGTGTGTGTGTGTGTGTGTGTGTGTGTGTCCGTCCGTCTGTCTGAGGACAGACCAATGATTTTAGAGTACTCACACTCCATACAATTCATATACTCAACTTTGGCAGTCCTGCTGATGTCACACACCTAGAAATACACCTCTCGGACTGTTGTAACCCAGTAATCTTGGTAGCGCGTTCTGTAACTGCATACTGCTGTAGTGTGTTAAAGTAGTCAGGTAGGTGTTCTATTCCGAGGCATAGCAGGTGTGTGTGTTTGTCAGTCATATCCTGTGTGTTGGTGGCTGTGAGTGTCTAGCCACTGGATGTGTTGGGGAGCGTGTTTTGTAGTTTTCCTATATAGTGGCCATATATGTCACAATCAGCCACGTGACTGGATTGACGAGACATACCCATACATTTGGCAATAGGCCTGGTGAGTAACATCAGCAACCTTATTATGAACCCATGTGTCGGACAGAAACACACTTGCCTTGGGATTAACACCAGTACATAATACAGGAGCTGCTGGTGTTTTCCTTTTCATTCTTTTCTAATGCTTTGGTGTCACGAGGTTTGTTCTTGGGATATATAATCTATATCTATGTATGTGTGTGTATATATATATATATATATATATATATATATATATATATATATAATATATATATATAATATATATATATAATATATTATTTATATATATATATATATATATATATATATATATATATATATATATATATATATATTATATAGACATTAAAACACATCTGCGTAATTGAATACATGTGCTATACTGTTGAATGGTACATTTCCATTATTGGGCCAACACTATTAATGCAATCATTCAGGTGTAATAGGTTCATAGGTAGGTACTAGGCTATTGGTCCTAGGGCCTATATAAGCCTAGCCAAACGGTACCCTGGCTTTTGCCACCCAAGAAAATTATTTTCCTGTGCCCCTGTCAAGCAGAGCCACAGAAGTGATCCCCGGGGTGAATCATCAATATTTTTCTTGAAGAGTGCTAATGAGGAGCTTTGTTTGATATAGATAGGTAGTTTGTTCCAGAGTATGGGAAGTCTCTGAGATAGGAATCTATCACTCCAGCATGTAATGTTTATTGTGGTGACAAGGTTTAGGTCCCTAGAGCATGTAGCTCGGAGGGATTGGGATTTCTTTACGTGGAGCATGTCCAACAGCTCTGGGTTTGACATATCTTTGTATGTTAGGCAGAGATCGCCTCTGAGTAGGTGATATGTGACAGAGTAAAGCTGGAGTTTTTTGAGACGGTCTGCGTAGGGCATCTGTTTGAGGCCGGTAATCCTCTTTGTGAGGTATTTCTGTGGCCTTTCCAGTTGTTGTAGATGTCTTGTGAGGTACATACCAAAAGGAGCACTGTACTCTATAATGGGTCTAATGAGTGATGAGTAGAGGGGAACAATGACCTCTTTTTTCCTGGATGAGAAACCTTTTGTGATGAGGTGTGCCACGTAGAAGGATTTCCTGACTACTGTGGCGATATGATTATCAAAGGAGAGACTACTGTCCACCTGTGTCCCAAGGTCTCTTATCACACTTCCGGTGTTAAGTAGACTACCGCCTATGTGATCGTTCATGATTACAGAGTTTTTACCAAAAGGGATGACAATGTACTTTTTGACATTGAGCTTGAGGCCATGGCATTGACACCAGGCATCTGTCTCAGTGAGGCCCTTTTGTTGGATGTCCACATCATTAGGAGATTTGATTATGACTCTTAGTTTGCAGTCATCTGCAAACTTTGTCAGCCAAAGACCTTCTGTGTTAGCCTGTACTTCAGAGAAGTAGATACCAAACAGGAGAGGACATAGGACTGAACCCTGTGGTACTCCACTTGTCACTGGTCTGAAGTTGGATTTAGAGTCTGCTACTTTCACAGTGTGGGTTCGGTCAGTGAGCCAGTTGGCAACCCATCTTGTGACATAGGGATTTATACCTAGTTTAGTGAGTTTGTCTATAATTCCAGAGTGGTGGATGGTGTCGAAAGCCTTGGCGAGATCTAGATAGGCTGTGTGTACCACCTTACCCTCATCTACAGCTTTGGTGACAGCATCAAAGAAGTCTATTAGGTTTAGCATGATCTGCCTTTTAAAAACCCAAACTGGGTAGGGTCCAGAGTTTGGAGATTACCAGTGTCATTGGTTATAAGTTCCATGATGATACGCTCCATAGCCTTGCAGACCAGGCTCGTCAGGCTAATGGGGCGGTAGTTCCCGGGGGTCCGTGGTGGCTCCCCCTTTGTGGAGTGGGATAACTGTTGCTGTGTGCCATTCAGTGGGCTCAAAGCCTGAGGTGAGGCTATGATTGAACATGGTACTTAGGTGGTGTGCCAGTTCATTCTGTAGTTCATGTAGAACACAGCCTGAGATGTTGTCAGGTCCCATGGATGCTGTGTTCTTGGCTTTGGAGAGTGTGCTTTTTACCTGTGCAGTCATGATTACAGGTACTTTGCGTTCTTCCGGTATAGAGATGGGCCCTTTAGAGGATGAGAGAGGGGTAAAGTTAGCACTGAACCTACTGCCAAGATGTTGGCAATATCAGTTGGTTCTGTATATGTAGTGCCATTGTGCTCATTGACATGCCTGTTGAGCACATGTTGGTATAAAATGCTTGTGTTAATAATTAAATGTTTAACCAAGTTACTAGTCTAATTTTACACACGTCTGCCTGACAAACATGTTAAGGTACTACATTACAGCTGAGTGATCGCTTTAAAGTGTTGCCCCGGTAAGTCGCACAGACAGGAAATCAGTAATAAGGAAATACTTGCAAATAACATGACATTCCTTTCTTCTGTTAATTAGGCATGACATGGTAATATGTACACTGCATGAAATGCCTAACATGAAGTAACTGCCTGTGCTTACAGTTTACAAAAACGTAGTCATGCTGACCATTTGTAATCAGACAGTTTTCAGTCCTCTGTGAGGCATGTGAAATGATGATTAAAAGACAGTGAAATTGCTATGTATATGTTTGCCGTGAAGGGCTTACAAGACACAAGTTGTTAAGATTAGGCTTTAACTTGGATTAATTATGTAAAAGCCTTGTACGATAACAACATATGTATACATCGTAAACACAGTTATTTCCGGGCTCAGCGATGCCTTCCTAAATCCATGCCTGACACTCTTAAAAGCAAACGATCACTGTTTACTGATTGTAATCGCATCCTCGCGGCTTAAAGAAGCCGAGTAAGTATAATTAGAGATGTTGAGGACGGGTTTTTGAAAATGAAAACTTTTTCTACAATGCCTGCTTTCCCTATAATGGATAGACTGCTGTAATAGTAGGCCTTTGTCTTTGTTTTTGCACTATTTTGCTTTTGAGCAAACACTTTCAATGCGGGTGCTGAGCTCTAACTCCAACCTCAAGCCATGTTGTTTGGATGTTAATGGTAACAGTTGTGTGTAAATCAGTTAAATGGATAAAATGTAAAAACAAAATGAAAACAACTGTAACTTCTACATTTTACGCACACGTTAAGACTAACACAAATACATGGTATGACACTGGATTCGGAAGTCAGCAACCGCATTAACAGTGTTGCCCCGTTAACGGAAAAATACCCCCAAGCAAACGCACTTAAACATACTTACCGGTGCTTATATATGTTTACTACTGCATATTTGTGCTTACACCTGCTTAATAGTAACTTATTCATTATGTCACTAACACTGAGATTGAATTACATTAATTAAACATTTCATGCAGTACTCCAGTTCACATGTACATGTTCTTATGTAGGTTGTACAGCAATACAATGTATAAATATGTTTATATACACATTCCACAAGGTAAATGATATGTGCTAGTGTGGGACTCGGACCGTGAATGCCTGTTCGTTAGGCGAATGCTCTGACTAATACACTATTGCCGTGCTGCTTCAGTTGCATATATACCCATATACTCATGTCTCCTAGTTCCCCAAACATCCACTCCAACACTTCACTAACACTGCAGTCATCCATTCTCCAGTTGGATTCACGGTGTATCCACACCAGTACACACTGGCCGCTCCCTACCCCTGTAGCTCCATCCCATCAGTTGACTCACTACATGTATCCCCAAGGAAAACCTAACATTTAGTCCACAAACATTGGTGACATGAGTGACCAATAGGACACTATTCACAATTTTTGCGTTATCCCACATGGGACACACTTGTCTTTCTGTCAAGATTAGACACTTACTTCCTTACATACTTATTCCCGTTAACATGACACTACAATGAATTAATTAGTCTGACTATATGGTAACGTACACGTTACACATGAGAACTAATTATGTACGTGTTCGGCATGATTCATTTACAAATAGACCAGTTTAGTATTTGGCATTGCCGTTGCAGGCAGATCACAGGGATAATTCCCTGTGTGAAACAGTCCTCAGATTTGATTTATTCAGCACAGCACTGACT
Source organism: Protopterus annectens (assembly GCF_019279795.1). Lineage (NCBI taxonomy): Eukaryota > Metazoa > Chordata > Ceratodontiformes > Protopteridae > Protopterus > Protopterus annectens. The sequence continues at coordinate 263,967,435 of NC_056745.1, read as the reverse complement.
TCGGACATTGTACACACTTCTGCGTTTTAGCAATTTCATCCCTTCCCTCTTATGCACTACCTATTATTCTATCTACTGTCAAGGTTTGTAAGGGCACATTCATGTGTTTATGTCTGAAAATGGAATGGATATGTTACAGGGAATGTACTTCTACATATAGATGTATGCATGTGTTTATGCATACATACTTATAACTAACTCGCTGGCCTCCACGAGGTAGTCCAATTAAAACCAGGCCATCCAACCATGACACGCCTTGATCCATAATCACATACCCATGGTTCCTCGACCCCACCTGAGTTCGACATACACACAATCCATCCATTATCCAGTTGCTTTCACGGCCATGACACACCTCCACACATTGGCCTCCCCCCAGCGTTAGGGGCCCTACACATATGTTGTCCCAACACATGTATTATCATGCTCTCCCACCATTTAGTCCTTGAACATACCTGCCCTTGCTTGTGTAATGCACGGAGATCCAAATATGCTGTCAATTTTTGGTAGTCCCACTGGGGACTACCCTCTGATTGTTTGTAAAGTAGACTTAGCAGATCAACAATGATACTCCCACTGGTAAAACCCTGCCTGTGGTGTGAGTAGCAGTGCTTTGCTCACACCTGGCCAGCTTGATATGACATATGCTGACAGCGCTATATAATACTATAGTTGCTGTTGATTCCCTTCTCATTCCTTTTCTATGCTTTTTTGTTACGATGTTCATTCTTCATATATATATATATATATATATATATATATATATATATATATATATATGTGTGTGTGTGTGTGTGTGTGTGTGTGTGTGTGTGTGTGTGTGTGTGTGTGTGTATATATATATATATATATATATATATATATATATATATATATGCATATATATATATATATATATATATATATATATATATTACATCTGTACATACTTATATACATTTCCTATGCTATACACCCACGCAAGCGCACTCAGATCTGTTTACTGTTTGTTATATATGTTTACTGCTGCTTATTTGTGCTTACTTGTGCCTTATTCATTATGACAGTACCACTTTGATTGAATGGATTTGGTTAAATGTCCCATGCAATACTCAAGTTCACTTTTACATGTTATTATGTCGGTTTTACAGCAGAAAGACATTCATTCCACATGGAAAATGATATGTGCTACAGTTGAACTTGAACTGTGAATGCCTGTTCGTTAGGCGGATGCTCTAACCACTACACTATTGGTGTGCTGCTTCATTTTGATGTATACCCATGGTTCATAGTTACCCGAACACACGCCTCAACACTTCACTAACACAGCAGTCATCCATTCTCCAGTTGGAAAAACCACACCACTACACATGCGCCACTCCCTACCGCTCTAGACCCGTCCCACATGTTGACTCACTGCAAGTATATTCAGACGTCCCAATCTTATAGTCCTGGAACATACGTTCATATAATGGTCAGGGTGTTCAAATAGTCTTCCGGTTTTTGGCTCGTCTGACTGGAGACTGGGACTGCCCTGTACCTGTTTGACAGTCAGACTTAGCACGTGGACAAAGATAGTCCCACTGTTAGCATCCTACCTGTGGTTAGAGATGCAGGAAGTTTGCTCACCTCTGGCCAGCTTGATATGACAGCACTAAATAATATGGGGGTTCCACTGCTGTCTTCCTTCACATTCGTTATGAATGCTTTATTGTGACCATGTTCATTCTTCATGGATATATATATATATATATATATATATATCTGTCTGTACATACATATGCATATACACCTACCTACTTATTTACATTTCCCATACTGTTGAATGACCACCACTTACCGCCGCCCATACCCGCTTACGTCTGCTTAAAAGTGCCTTAATCACCCTATATCCAACAGACATTATTCTGGGCATCATATAAAATTAGCAGCCCTTGCATGGCTTGGACCCAGGAACAGAAACACCATAGTCACTGGTTTGACCATTAAACCATCCGTGATACATTCTGCATGGATGGTAGTTAGGATATATGACTTTACTACAGGCATTCCACACTACTAGCAACAAATGTGACAGTCGGGTTGGTGTACATATGTATAGTACATGTTAATGTTCATATGTTTCTGAGAGACATATGTATACATTTGCAAGTATACATATTTATGAATTGGACATATACTTGACAACTACTTATATGCATGTATGTGTGATGTGTAGCTGTAGCTATGCAAATATAAGTATGTACATTTATAGATATATGACTACATATTTGGGGTTATACATGGCCATGTATATGAACACCCACATCCGGGAGGGACCTGTACCGTTTGTATACAGGGTTGTGTGTATCATTACGATGTGGAACCTGCAAAGGGTATACAGTTTGTGGACATGTACTATTTGGAAGATGGCTATGGGGAAGCTTCTAGGGAACATGTGAAAGGTACATATTCCCGATAATGCACATGGGGAGATGTGCATCATGGTCAGGTGTTTAATCCCGGGTCATAGGTTCTGCAGGACTGGGTGGAGGCTGAGCAGGGTTGTGGACAAGTACTGCTAATCCAACTTGTGTCCGGATGTCAACGGGGTGGAAATCGTGTTGTGCCATCAAGTCTAATCTTGAGAACTGACACGTATCCCATGAGGGATGTCCAAAAATTGTGGATGCTGATGACCCCCATTCTTTTGGTTAAATGAAAATGAGGGAGGGTTATACATGCATGGGATACCTAGTTTACAGGCCTGAGACTGCCTAGGGTGAGACTGCCTACTAGATGTGGGTAGGGGCACTCTGTGCAGATATTGCTGGCCCAAGCTAGCAGCCTGAGTATGGGTGGTTTTGGTGGACGTTCAGCAAGGCGGGGTGGTGTGCTGTGGAGGGGACAATGGGTATTCAATTATGTATCCAATGTGTGTAGGGGTTGGATGGCTCAGTTCAGGCCAAACCATTATGTGGTGTGAGCCGGTACCGTTTCCGTACATGTGTATCGTACATTTTAATGTTCATATGTTTGTGGGATTGTGTTCTGCAATATGACCTGACAGGGTGTATTGGGGATGTGAATGTATGTTCTTTAGTTTCCTTTTTGATTCTCCCACTACTCCCTCGTACACCTCCAGTTCACCTATTGTACATCCGACCCAGTCTCCCCTTGGCAAATTATTACATTACCCATCACCTCCCCAAAATCCACATACACACTATCCATCCCATCTCTGGTTGTTAGCCCATGGCACAGACAGCAGTACACATTGCCTACTCTACATATCTCTAATACCATTATGGTTGTGAGGCCAACCCTAGCATATTTGGTCTTCCGCATGCTGTACTTCATGCACATAGGTACACACAAATACTTATCTTTCATGACATGGTAGGTTGACCCAGGTAATACCCATTCATTTTTGGGCCATCCAGACAAGGACGACTCAGACCGCAAATGGGCAGATATTAAGTGAATGCTCTAACCATTGGGCTAGGCTTAGCAAAGGGCAGTGGTGTGCAAACACGCTGCATTTTGTTTCCACTTGGTATAAAAATCAACATAACAATGAAATACAGACACGAGGTTTTAAATGTAATAGTTCTAGGGACGGGGGCTCAACATTCAGCTACGTGCTTGTGTGTTTACTCCTGTGATTTTATTTTGGCATTCACAGAACTCTCTTGTATGCTTTGCATACATTTCAGTATCCACGGACACTGACAGGATTGATTACTATTAGAGGCAGGCTGTACTAGTCAGCATTTTAGGTTGCGCAACTGTAGCAGACATGTTCACACCTCTGCGCAGTGCTTAAACATGCCCTCTGCACTCGCGCACGTTTCCTGTGCACGTGGACAGTGCAGCAGCGTACCTTCATTAATATGCGTATGGTGCTGCCGTGCCATCTCTACACTGCACGCTCAGCGCAAGGCTAACACTGTCCTTGCGCCGAGCTTTATGAATCCCAGGGTTACAGTCTCTGATAACTTCTCATAGACACAGTAAGATACCAATCTTGTCACAATAGCAGCTGCTAGTCAGACATCAGAAGAAAATAACTTTTATGTGCTGTATATGCTGGCACTCATCTATACACATCAAAACAACTTATAAAGTCAGCACTCAGTTGAAAGGTGCAGTCTGGGAAACTCTAACAGCAGAAGAGAATAACAGTCAGCACTCAAAATGTTGAAAATTGTTGCTCCTTTTAGTATCGTAAACCTATTTTCCAGCCTATGCAGGGTGTTGTTATTGCTTGTCTGTCCTGCGTGGTGTCAAAATAGTCATCTTCCTTAAAATATATCATTATATAAAAGGCACATCAGACGAGAGGCTTCATGCTGTTGACTGCTGTTCAACTACACTGAAAGGTATATCCCAGCAAAATGCATGTACACATACAACATTCATAGATGTCCCCTATTACCTGCATATATTACACCATCTGTTGCCTTAATGATGTCACCAAGTGGAGTAAATATTCTTATTAAACAATGGAAACTGTGCAGCACTATAATAACAGTTGCTAAACACACACATGGCTATGTATTGTTTAGAAGAAAAACTCTTGGTTACTAGTAATATAACACACAGTAGATACATGCATATTAGTATTACACAAATAATTATGGCTATAACACAATAATAAGTATATGCATGCATAAACTGTTGTAATTATATTTTTATTAAAAGGAAAAGAAATGTTATGTAAAATATACACACAGTAAAAGAAATAAGTATACTATTATTCATATATAATTCTTCAAGGTATCATGTTGAAAGAGTATCATACATTTAAGTATATCATCTGAAACAGCCTTGGTATATTTAAAACATCATCTTGAAATAGCATTAATATATTTTATCCCCAAAATATTTAATTTCTACCTATAAGCTAAAGCCATGAGGTAATCCATAAGTTTATTACAAAATAGTTATTAGTCATTCAAACTTTAAATGTTCTTATATGTGTAGATTTAGTATCTCTGAATTAGGTCAGTAGCCTGTATAGATCTAACTGCCAAGGCATTAATCTGTGTCTGTCATCTAGAATTCAGGTGCCATTAATAATACATTTTATAGATTACCTTAATAAACAAAAGAGAGTACTGTAATTTTTATACATCAGGAATTCCTTGTGTGGCCATTAACCATGACCCTTTCCCATATGGCAGCTCTAATATGGTCATCATGGTCATGCATCCATCTGTGAACATCTCGCATTGTCCCATCTGTGGATGAGGCCATTGTGTAAGTCATCCATCCACCTCTGGATGTGCCCATTGTCTGAGTCACCCACCCATCTGGGTAGGGTGGTCATCCATCCTTCTATGGTGAGTTGGCTGCTCAGTTTTGATAATGGAAATTTTAGTTTAATCATTTATTTCATCTGCATTGTTCTGTTCTATTGTTTTGACATAATCTGGTTGGTCTTACATTTACTTTTTATGAAAGCCATTTTGGGGAGCAGTGCTGTTAACTACATCTTCAGAAAACATTGAAAACAGCTATTTTTTCAGGAATGCTTCCTTTCTCAGTCATCTGCATTTTGTATTTGTTACCAACTAATTAACCAAGTTACTTTGTTTTCTGTTGCACATTTGGAAACAGATGTGATTTTTCTGTGTAGAATTTGAGAATCCTTGGAAACAGATGTTGCAGAACAAATGTCCTAGGTTTTATTTAAAAGTGATGGTTGAAAAGGCTCATTCGTTGTCTTCTGTCAAAGTTTACTTCATCCACACTGTTTGTGATGATAAGTAAAATAAAGCTGCTAGAGTGTTTGTACATACTGTACGTACCATAACCATTGCCATTTTAAGAGTATTGCATAACATTGTCATTTAAAGAGCATTTGTCACATAATGCATTGCATCTCTTATTCTAAAGCCATTGTGCTCAAGATGATTGAAGTGTTATCATTTCTGCGAAGCTGCCATGTAGTACAGATAAAAGTTATCCATCTGACTAAAATAGTGGAGCATTCTTATACTTCTGACACTACCAATTGCAATTACTTGGCAATTCTGGATGTGCATCATGATGTGGTGTTAGAACCAGGATCTTCTCAATGATGGAAAACTGAAAAATGCCATACTAGTTACAAAAAACAAGCTACAGCATCTAAAGTGAATCTGCCAAGCTCAGAGTTGCCAATTTTACCAATAAAACCCAATTTTGTCTCGCAAAATACTCATTTTTCTGAAATAAAGCTGTTCAGCCAGAGAAAACTGAATTTTTACAATAATGAGGAAATTTAACCCACCTGAGCTGTTTGACTTCTCTAAATTATTTGGCTAGCCTATCTGGAGACAAAGATTCATAAAATTTAGACTGATGACCAAATTAGACAAGGAACCAGACAAAATCCAGGTAAATGCCTTGCTGCATTCAATAGGGAGACAGATAGATGTCATATACAATTCCTTTTCGATCTCAAAAGGCCAATGTATTACATATGAATCAATAATTAGCAAACTCAATGTGAACATTTTGTGCCAAAAAGAAATATAATAAATGAAATGGCATACTTTCACAGATGTTTACAAGCCAAGGCTGAATGTGTTGAAGCTTTTCTATGCTGATTGCATGAACTGACTGAAAAATGTGAGATTAATGACACAAAACATGAACAAATCGGGTCTATATTAAATTTTCGAAAGCTGACAATATCGAATCTGACATTGTCGACAAGTGACTAGAGAAACTGCAGAACATCAAAGAGGTAAACGGAAATCTCCGTAAGGGGAGATTTCCATTTACTCCAATGTAGTGCGGTCTCAGAGTTGGTATATTTAAGTAGGAGGGGTGTGGGGGGTGCAGCCCCCACGTGTGGGATGCAGGGGGCTTGCCCCCCTGCCTACACCATTTAGTTTTTTTTTGTTTTTGTTTTTTTTTCGAAACATTTGATGTTTTAACAGTTCGATCACTAAGGGTCGACCTTTAGTGATTTGAACTGTTAAATATTCGATGTTCCAATATAGACCCAACAAGTCAGAGAGGATTGTGACTAGGCTGCCTGGTATAGAAGTGTCTTAAAAGTTGCAACAAAGTAAATTCAACTTTAGAAAAGGCAATACAGATAAGAGAAATGGAGTTAGTTAAAAACCAAAATGTTGATTTAAAATTGACAAATGATGTGTGTGAGATAAGGTAAACGGCACCAAGAGTATTTACTTCTTTAGTTAAAATACAAAATGCTGATTTAAAATTGGCAAATGATGTGTGTGAGATAAGCTAAATGGCACCAAGAGTATTTACTTCTTTATACTTGCAGGGTCTAGCATTTACACAAGTGCAGCATAGGGCAATGGCACTGTAGCTTGGAGCATTTCATTTATTTAAAGTAAAGAAATGTGTAAATTATTTAAATAAATAAATGACCTGGAATGACCATGCACAGAACAGCTGTAGTGTTTTCTTACATGCCATCCAATGATTCAGTGGGACAGCCATGACAGCAGCAAGCAGAAAGCAGGGAATAATTAAACAGTTATGCTAGAGTATAGTGGATTTCCTCCATCTCATCTCCAAGTGTAGAAAATGTTCAGGATCAGATGTGACCATTCAAAACCAAAATCACTCCAGACATGGTAGGCAAAGGCAGGCAGAGCTAAGAAGAGCTGGAGATTCCACTCCAGCAAGTGCCAAGTAAAACAGTTACTGTTCAGCAAAACGTTCAAGCTTGACTGTCCTTGTCAATCGCTCACGTAAGGTGATTATAGGCTGTTTGGGGGCTGGAACTAATGAACTGCAGTAGCTCAATCAAAGCAGTTCAGAGTTATGTTTTTTTTTTTTTAATAATGAGGGGAAACTGTAGTTAAACTTATTTTTAGTAGCCTTCTTTTCACAAAAGGCAGCACATTCACATTGGCTTAAAGAAGAGAAATCTGATGGCTCCTCTAAATTTGCAGTATCAATCTGTCTATCTATCTATTTATCTATATTTCTATTTTTTTTTTCTTTACGATTCTTGCTAGTAATTTTTATTGGACTTATGGGCCCATTCTGAATAATCAGCTAACATTTTAGGTTTGACAAAGAAACTATGAGTTGTTTATTGGATTTTTTTTAACAGTGGATATAACTTTCCACCCTCCAACTCCAAAATGTGGAATACTACCTGTCAGAATGTTAAACAAATGGGCAAAATGTGGAACAAATACAAAAAAAAAACTAGTTAGCAATCTCATGGGATGGTTACTTATACAATATTTTTTTGCTGAATTAATATGATTCAATATTGTTTACCAGGGATATTATGTTAAAAAAACTTTAACACCGAATGTGTGACTGCCCCATTCAGTGTAGAACAGTGAGGAACATGGACTTCTTAAGACTCAAAATGAGGAATCCTCCAATGTTTCTCATAATGATGTACACGAGAGATATGACAGTGATTGCAGTTGACTAATATTGTATTCTGCATCAGAATGATGCAGATAGACAAGAGAAACAGTTTCTGCATCTGCTTCCATTTTTTTTTTGCCTTTTCCGCTGGCATGTGACTGTAAAATTAGCATACTTAAGTTTAGGAGGGGTGTGAAGGGGTGAAACCCTCCACATAGCATGCAATGAATGTGCCCTCAGCAAAAAACAATATATATATATATATATATATATATATATATATATATATATATATATATATATATGTGTGTGTGTGTGTGTGTGTGTGTGTGTGTGTGTGTGTGTGTGTGTTTTCTTTGGTTTTGACTGGTATAGGACTTTTACATAGATTTTCTTAATGCTGATGCATTATTTTTATTTTGTGTCAGGTGATTTGATGGTTAAGCAATTATGTTATCATCAAGCCTTTAAAACATATCCTTCCACACTTACTTTCCTGCATCTGCTTAGTTCATTCAGACAATGTAAGAGGCCAATCACTTCTGCTAACCTTATATACAGAACAAATAGTGAAGTTCTCCTTTGCATTTCAGAGACATTTGTAATGCAATCAGCTTAAGTTAGATGTAGTATGAGAGTTTTAGTTCGGAGCAATTCACTGCCAACATGCCCAAATCTGTATCTCTGTTTTGCAGCAATACTTTTTGTCTAGACATGGATCAACTATCATCGATGACCCTTAAGCGGTGTTTTCAACAACATTATTACCCACAGAACTCTCAGATACAAATGTTGCCATTTCAGATGTCAACCTCGAGAATATCTGTAAGTTGATTTCAGAAGATTTGTTTTCTTCTGATATCGAATTTTGTACAGGAATTTGCTTTCATTAATCTTTAGACATGTTCATTAGTAAATTTAGGCACAAGTAGTGAAGAGTTAAAGTTGGGTTTAGAAGGTCATTTTTACAGTATTGTCCTGGTCTATATCCAGTACATAAGATCCTGTTTTCTAAAAATACATTTTTTACAAAGTAGTTTGTAATATATTCACTGGGTGAGGGTTTGATGTAAAAAGAAAACAGAAACAAGATAGAAAGGTTGCAGCTCTGGGACTGTTGTGAAACCTTTAGTTCAGTCTGATTTTTGAAAATGTCAGTTAATAATCAGATTTCATTCCATGAAGCTTAATCTTTAGAGGCATCTCTAATTTTGGCTTAAAATTTTAATTTGTCCCTCCTAAAACTGGATTTTTTTTTGTAAAAAAAGTGTGAGACTATAGACAATAAATGCTGAGAATCCTCAAAAATGCCTGTAATCATTACAATTTGGAAGACTTTTATTTTAGAAAACACATGTTAATTCATATCTTCATTTTCTAGCAAATTGCTAAGGTAAATATACCAATATTCTAAAGAGTATCCCTAATATGAGTCCTTTTCTCCTAACTAATATTATTATTATTGTTATTTATTTGTCCCTAATTCTGGAGATAAAAGGCTGATAGTTATGGTCTTGAAAGAGAGCACAATCAGTGAATTTTGCTGCAGTATCAGTTATAGCATTTTTTTTTCAGTTTCATGGAACAAAACATCTTCAGTTTATGTATTACATACTTTGACTGGAAGAAAAATGATGAGGACAACCTACAACACTTTAGTGGCACCTGATCAGTTACACAATAAAGCAATAACCCACGCCTGGGTGTCGGTAATGCTGGATTTACCCACGGTTGGTGTGGTTTGGTCAAGAGGTCGAAGCCCGAGTAGCCAAACAAAGACAACCGTGGGTAAATCCAGCATTACCCATACCCAGAAGTGGGTTATTGCTACTATACAATGACATTATTTAAGAAAAAAATTACTTTTCTTAAATAATGGCATTGTATAATGCCTCCTTGCTGCCCTTCCGCAGCTGTCTGGTATTCTGCGGCAGATCTGATGTACTGCGCATGCGTATGCTTACACAGTACATCAGAGCTGTGGGCGGAAGCAGCAGAGAAAGCAAGATCTCTGTTGCTTTTTACAAACTGTCTCGCTATGTTAAAGGAGTTTATCATAGCAAGACAGCTTTAAAAAAAGCAACGGAGAAAGCAAGATCTCCGTTGCTTTTTATAAACTGTCTCACTATGTTAAAGGAGTTTATCATAGCAAGATAGCTTTAAAAAAAGCAACGGAGAATCTCCGTTGCTTTTTTAAAGCTGTCTCGCTATGTTAAACCCATTTAACATAGTGAGACAGCTTTAAAAAAAGCAAAGGAAAAAGTAAGATCATCGTTGCTTTTTACAAAGTGTCTCGCTATGTTAAAGGAGTTTAACATAGCGAGACAGCTTTAAAAAAAGCAACGGAGAATCTCTGTTGCTTTTTTTAAAGCTGTCTCGCTTTGTTAAACCCATTTAACATAGTGAGACACCTTTAAAAAAAGCAACGGAGATAGGAAATTCTCCGTTACTTTTTTTAAAGCTGTCTCACTATGTTAAACTCGTTTAACATAGCGAGACAGTGTGTAAAAAGCAACGGAGATCTTGCGTTCTCCGTTGCTGTAAAAAAAGAGTTATACCAATGGAAAAAGTCCAGGCGACCGGACCTTTTTCCATTAGTATAACTCTGATTTACAACATGCACACTGACCAATCAGCGTGCACATTTTGGAATATTAATGGGGGGTCGTTGTACAATATGTTATATACCACCAAAAATGCCAGCTGTATGAACTGCCCTTAACATTCAATGGTTACTGCATCTTAGGAGAAACAATTATTTCACTGAACTGTGGTGATCTTGGAGTTGATTGGTGGTGGGAGAGTAACCAAAAATAGTTTAATTACCCCCAGAACTCTTCCCTTAAGAAGAAATTATACATATTTGAATAACTGGGTTTGTTGGTTAGTATTTTGCTAACTGCATTTCTGACTCACAGCTTGAATGAGCAGCAGTGGGCTGCTGTAATGGGAGGTAAGTGGTGTTTTAAATCCAGCAGGCAACTGAATATGGGCATTCAATGGACATCTAGGTCATAAGGCATATGCCTGATCAGAAACTGTGAAACAGAACAGAATACATTATGGCTCAGGTATATTTTATCATTTTTTCTACTACTGGATATCTAAGAGGGGTATACAGACAAGGTAGTTAAAATTGCAGACCTGGGTACAGTGGAAGAAACATGACTGACTGCTATTGTTTACTCCAATTATTCTGAGCTGCCTTTGCAGGACTAAAGTGATATGGGTGACTCAAACTGAAAAGGAATCCTTTACTGTTGCTGGAGCTGTTGTTTTTATGAAACAAAGTTGAAATACATTATGTGGCAATTAATTTTCATCAGAATCAGATGTCTAAATATACATAGCCAGCAAAGTAGTTATAACAGTTTGACATAGCTCTCAACTAACATCTCCAAAATAAGGAACACTAACCTTCATAATGTGGAACAAATGGTCAAAATGTGGAACACATACTCATGGCTTATTAACAGCTTCAACCAGGATGATAATTGGATGGTTAAAATATGCTGCTTTTACTTATAAAAAAGATCTTTTAATGAATTAATATGATACATTTCTATTTACCATAAATATCAGTTAAAAAAAAATGCTAACACTAAATGTGTGACTGATTGTTTCAATGTGGAACTTCAAGGAACATGAACTTTTTAAGACCCCAAATGAGGTACGTTCCTCATAATGAGGTACACTTAAGAGGTATGCTGTTTGATGGGGTGGGGTCTGACTTTGTTGAAAACAACTTATCCTTTTGTTGTTTGCTTAGCTTAAACATTCTGAATTTACAGGACTTGTATGTAAGTGTGAAATAAATTGGCATATTTACTCTCTGACTAATGTTTATGTGAAATAAAGTTCCTTATAAAATTTGTGTTTTTCCTGGAAAACCCTTGAGAACTGCAGTCACTAAATAATGACAGGATTTCAGTTTCAGACTTCATATCCTTCAGAAAATGGATTCCAATGCAAACACTCATATTCTAGTAACTTTATAAGCATATAAGAGCAATATTTAAAATTTGTCCCTGATTTTAGGAAACTTTATTACTCTACCTCAACAGACATATTGTGTGTGTGTGTGTGTGTGTGTGTGTGTGTGTGTGTGTGTGTGTGAGTGTGTATGTCTATGGCTATATATATATATATATATATATATATATATATATATATATATATATATATATATATATATATATATATCCATCTATATATATTCATCTATAGATGGATAAATATATAGCTATAGATATATAAATGTAAGCATATTTTTAGCTAATGATGTGTAATATTGAATGATGATTCTATGCTTAGCTGTAAAGCCAAAGGTAAAAGATGCTGTAGCCAGAATTATTATAAATGAAGTGGAAGAACTCAAGGTGTAAGTATGGCATACTATTTTAGTTTTGGATGTTACATAAAGCCCCAAAAACAGCATGCAATGCCAGCCATCTTAATCAACAATGTTGAGTTGTGGTTAAACCTAGTGATGGCCCACTGGTGAGTCCAAGAGAATGGAATGACCAGATTTCAGTTTTTGAATCTTATAGAGTGGTAGAGGACTGTCATATGGTAGCAGTTGTAATACAGCCTATGCAGAACCAGCTGTATATACATGGGATGGTGTAGTGGCTTATACTAGAGGCTGTATTGTACAAGAAGCATTCAGACCTTTCAGGCTGCCAATTCACAGTAAGGCAGGGATTCATAGTGATTAACAGGGGAACCACAGTGAGGCAGGTATTCATAGTGATTAACATGGGAACCACAGTAAGGCAGGTATTCATAGTGATTAACAGGGGTACCAGCTGCCTCTGCTTTGTGCACTGGAGGCACAGATGGAGCCCATGAGGGACTGCCAGGTACAAGATGACTGCCATGTACAAGTGATGCTATATGCTTAACCTGTATCTCTACAGGGGCCTCTGTGATAGTGAATGTGGGTGACTCCTCCCCTATAGTGCTGCAGACACTACCAGTGTGTCATCAGACCATGCTACCTGCATGTTGTCATCATCGTCAGTCACAGGAGCCCTGCTGATGTCAGTCCTGTGTTGACCTGTTGTGCCCAACCCTTACCTGTGAAAGCAGGAGCACACAATGCCATTGTCTGCCCAAAGGCATGCGTCCGTATTACCCCCTGTGGCATGCATACTACTACTACTACTACTCCCCATATATAAACAAGGCTATAGCACCCATTGATAGACATACCTTCTCATAGTGGTTGTTGTATCTGCATACCTGAGGTGCCTGGACAGACAGATATTCAGGTGGGCCTTGGGCAGTAGTTTCCTTCAAACATAGAGTGGAGTATGCTATACTGTATTGAAATGGAAATTACTAATCCAGACCCAGTGCTTGCCCTACTGACACATTCGGGTGGTCTCAGTCGCACTCTTCCATTCAAACTACCCCCAGGTACAAGTGACCATTCCCTTGGCTGGCCAGTGGCACTAACAACTCATCAGCCTCAGTGAATCAATTAATTATCGCTGGCCCTCCTCCTGTAGTGGACCTGTCTGACACAATGTCCCATGCCTTTTCCTTTGCTATGAGTATAATTTTAGTAACCCTTTATTGTGTCTGTTGTACAGACCTACTATGGCTTCTCACAGTATTCACATCCTGCAGCAGTCTGTGCCAGATCTGATCCCTGTAATGTCTACCTGTCTGCTCCCCTTTGCACAGGAGGCATATGTCATGTATGCAGAGGACCTTCAGTAGTATTTCATTCTCCTAGATAGTGATCTTTTGCAGATGTTGTCTGTCTGTCAGGTGGCCATGCTAGTACATATACACCTATAAGCAAAAGATGTTAGTGTATGGTACACAGTGGGATGCAGATAACTATGGCCACAGATGCACACACCCCCATACGCTTTATGCTTCTGGTTATTTACTGCAGTTAGTGCTTTGCACAGCCTCCCCCTATTTAGGCACTATAGCCATGGTGACAGCCTTCCTTCCCCCAAAAAAGCATGCACCTGATTACAATCTCAGCTGCAGTCAGTGCGTTGCATGCTCCCTTCCCCCATTTATGTACTGTAGCCATGGCAATACAATACAGTATAGCATTTTTATGCGCAAGCTCCCCATTTACATACTGGAGCTATGCTTCACCATACAGCCCTGGAATCCAACACCCCAATACCCATAGCAGAATATCCTTCCCATGGTTTCAGGTGTATACAGTTTATCCCTCTGCACAGCTTCAGGTAGACAGTATAGTGTCATGCCAGTGTCATGGATTCCCAGTTACACATACATCATGACATCTGCCTCACTGTCACTGGCATCCATCACAAGATGTGTTGTTCTTGCTCAGGTACTTTACCAGGTAGGGTTCTTTCTTTAAGTCTGTGAAGCTCCACATATACAGAATCTTTCCTGAAATTCCTGTATTTCACACTTATACAATACTGAGTAGTGTTACACAAAATAGTGCCAATACTTTACATCATGCTAACAATAGAATTAGTTTGGCAGCTATTCTAATGAAGCTAGGCAGCACCGCTGTCTATAAATTACTGCCATTGTACAATGCAGTGTCCAGGCATGTCAGCATTATCTGGACACCTCATGGTTGCCATGAAGCATGTAACCAGAGTGCATTTGTCTGGTGAATGTGTATACCTATAGTGCCTTGACACAATGCTGTTGCCATGTCTTAACAATGCATAGCAGGGCCACAGTGCAGCACTACATTGCATGATGCATGATTCACAAATGTGCATCAGTGCACACTGAGCTATCATTTTGCTCCTCAAGAAAACTTAAGTGAGAGGCCATGAGCAGGGCTCCAGTGTGGTGTGCCTGGGCAAGCAGGATTTCCATTTTCTTCCTGCATGAGGCCTTCAGGTAGTGCCTGCTGGGTAATTATGATGCCTCACTGTAGAAAATGAATGCCTGGCATGAGGATGCTGGTATGGTGAGCGATGTCATTAGCATCTCTACCTCTCAGCCCCTCAGTGCAAGAATCAGGATGAAATGCAAATATTATGGGGGGTGGTCAAAGGACCAAAAAATAGGGACAGATTTTAAAAATCCCTCTTATAAATTTAGGAAGTCACTAGAATAACATGTTTTGTATTGGCATGTGATTTCTGGAGGGTATGAAATCCGAAACTCAACTGTCTGACATTATTTATTGACTGCAGTCTATAATTATTTGCCAGAAAACTACTAAATTTATGAGGGACAGATCAAAAAATATGAGATAAAAGTCTGGGCAGTTTGTGAAATTCTGACACGAGAGTTATAGCAGCGCCATCCGTTCTGGTGAGCAATGCTGCCATCGGTGCGGTAACCTGAAGTGGCACCACCCTTAGCTGCTTCATGAGTGGGAGTGGGGAGGGAGAGATTCAGAGCAGGGCACCTGAGATGTTCTGTAAACATTTTCCCAGTACCATCGTCTTTTACTGCCTTAATTGTTCTACATGTATAT
Source organism: Protopterus annectens (assembly GCF_019279795.1). Taxonomy (NCBI): domain Eukaryota; kingdom Metazoa; phylum Chordata; order Ceratodontiformes; family Protopteridae; genus Protopterus; species Protopterus annectens. Next base: position 263,951,669 of record NC_056745.1, on the reverse strand, counting down.
TTATATACTTTGGAGGAGCTGCAGCTAAATATGGCTGGGTATTATAGGAGATAGGAGCTTCTTTCCTGGCAGCAGGGTGGGTATGATATCTGCGCATGTTCACTACACAGCTACAGTTTTTGCCACAAAACCTATCCTATCCCCATCCTGGAGTCTTTCTTCCCTTTATTTACTATTCGTTTAATACTGGCTAACTGAGAAGGTGGGCTGACCCTTGGAACTATTTCAGCCATGACCTGGTTGCAAGAGCACAACTGCAGAGATAATCAACATAGTATGAGTGCTATATGCCCTGATATTGGATGCTTGTAAGGCCTTTGATAGGGTCAATTGGGAATTCCTGTTTATGGCACTCTCAAAATTTGATCTCCCTATTGAATTCATTAGCTTGATCAAAGCATTGTACAAGACCTCATATACTTACCTTTATATAAATAGTAAATATTCGAATCCCATAAAGATAACTAATGGTACCAGACAGGGGTGCCCCCTTTCTCCTCTTTTGTTTAACTTATATTTAGAGGTTTTACTGTTGTATGTTGTACAGAAATCTCATCATGCTATCCCTAGGGTTTGTAATTTAGATATCAGATTTACTGCTTTTGCAGATGATCTTAACTTTTACTTTATGTACCCGTCCAGAGATGCCAATAAATTGTTAAATTCCTTAGATGTTTTTGCTACAGTTTCAGATTTCAAAATAAATACCAATAAATCCTTTATTTTCCAGATTAATCCTGCAGCTCATAAACCTCATCTATTTCCAATATTGCCCACACGTACCTCACAAAATTTAGTCTATCTAGGTGTCTCTTATGACCATTCATATTCCTCTATCCTGCAATCTAACTTATCGAAGATTTGGACGTCTATATCGCAGAATATGAAAAGATGGCAGTTATTAAAGCTTTCTACACTTTCTAAAATCTCTATTGTCAAAATGAATATACTCCCCAAAATTCTTTACCAGTTTAATTCATCCCTATCCTCAGTAACAATTACCTTTATTAAGAATATGCAAAACGAGATCGTTAAATTTGTTTGGTACCCAAAATCGGTTAGAATGTCGTACTATAGACTTACGCTTCCTAAATCGAAGGGAGGTATGGCAATGCCCAACCTCATTTTATATTACAGAATTATTCAGGCCAATAGAATCTTGGCTATCGCCAGACATACCCCTGAATCCCTATTTTGGACTCCATTATGGATTAAAATATGGTATAATTATGCGGTTGGTATTGGGATTAATCCCAAATCTCTACCTTTCCTAACAAAAACTTCTATCAAAGAATTCAAATTACACGGTATATTAAAAGGTCTTATTAATACATTCCAGGAACTATTTAAATCTATGGGCTTAACTAAAGCCCTCATTTTCTTCCAGCCTTTTCACCTTAATCCCAATATCAAAATGATATGATAAATATCATATTTATCAGATGATAAATTTAAATAAATTTCCTCTTATTAAGGATTGTACATTATGGGAGCTCTATAAACTTAACCATCTTTCTCTAAAGGAGTTGAGAGAAAATCTGTCTTTGCCCAAACCTTATCTTATTATACTGAGGCAATTGCGTGACCTCACCTCATCCCTTCTAGTAAATCAACTTAGCTCTGATGCTGAAATTCAAGTGGTCACTCATTTTCTACAGAGTTTAATTACTAAGAAGCATATGCTTTCTATAGCATATAAAGCATTTTCCTCAGTTATAGGGGAGATGAAATTATATTTGTGGATTATTGGAATAGACATGGTATAAATTTGTCTCCACAACAGAAAGAGAGATCAATTATTCTTACTTTCAAACATTCTCCCTTCAAGAAATTTACCTTTACACAATTTATGATTATAAATAATCTATGTATAACTCCTCTTCATCTGAATAAATTCAACTCTTCTATCACTGCGGCATGCCCCTATTGTTCATATTCCCAAGCTGATATTATTCATATATTATGGTTTTGTAAATATGCTCATAACCTTTGGAATTCCCTTAGGGTTAGACTAAGTAAAATGGGTTACCATAAATCAACATTAACCTGGGAGATGGCTTTGCTTCATATTACAAATATTACTATGACTAAGCTTAGACTCAGGGTGTTGATCACCATGTGCCTATTAATTAAATTTTATATTACCAAACATTGGATGGATAGATCCAAGCTAACGTGGGGAGGCTTCAGAAATTTGGCAATTACGTATATATCCTCACAAAAATGGATAACTGTTAGTCCACGCCAAAGACTAGAAAACCAGAAATTCTGGGATTTTACTTTTTTACTCCTGGCTGAACGGTGATGTCAGCAAGTGATTTATGATAGGATGAAACTGGGATTCTCTAACTTGTCTAAAACATTAAACAAGATTTTTTTCCTATTATGTTTATTGTCTTTGATTATGTAACATATTAAAGGCGGCCTTATGTTTTCTTAGTAGAAGAATGGAGATATTGGCACAGTGTATATAGTTTTTCTTGTGGTTATAGTAGGTATAGATGTTTGACTTCTTATGATCACTATTGATTTTGTTTTTATTAAGTGTGGTAACATTCAATATTTTTTAACTTCTGTTTTACACGATTACATGTTTTGATATATAAATTGCAATAAAGACTATTTTGGAAAAAAAAACATAGTATGAGTGCTTTACAGTGATGCATGCATACATAGATGCTGATCGTAACAACGAGTATTATGATTGGGTCTCCAATCATAACTAGCTTATTATGTGTTCAAAACATGGATGCCAAGAAATTCACCTTGAGAACAAAGCTTGGGAGGTTATTCCTGGCAACCATGTTGAGAACACATAATAAAGGGTTATGAGACCTGATCATAATTCTTTGTATTGCATGGAGCTTTATCTGCTTCATGTACTACTAATTACAGAAAAAAATGGCAAGTGTTTTGTCGGCTTTCAAAGCCATAAGTCACTTAGCCAGCACTGTCAGAAAGACAGATTAACACATCTTATGTTAAAGAAAACAAGGAACAGATTACTGGCACAGACAGAAGGCAGAAATAAATCTGTCTTTAATTCTGCTACTATCATTTGCTGGCCAGTACTGGCAGGTTTAACTGACTAGTGCTATACCTGATCTTAACAACAGAAGCAGGGGTGTTAAGACTGGGTTGCATGCTATAGAAGGACATAACTGGTTTGTCTTTTTCACAATATCAAAGCATAGTCACTGTTGTCCATGGCATTCCATAAAATTTAGATCATGTACAGTACACATTTTACATGAAGGTGATTGTCCTTAAGGAATACAACCTAAGGGTATCTAATGCCAAATAGAGATGGAAGAGAAAGAATGAAGGTGAAATAAAATGGCCATTTCCTTTGGTGTAGACTCTCCCAATATTTATATATTTGCAAGGTAAATAATGTGCCTCTATATTTAAAAAAGATAAAAACCTCTATGAGTGGGAGGAATCTCAGACCTTGCTATGTTGGGGGGGGTGAATTATAATTGCCTTTGTCATTTTTAAAGAAGCAATTGTTTGCCTCTTTTAGTTGGTCTGTAAGCTTTCTTCTGAAGGGCTTGTTATCAGTTATCTGTCAAACATTTTATGGTAGACAACTCTAATTAAATGTGACAATTTTGCTGAAACTGCTTTTACTAAGTGGTAGTTTGAAAAGATAGACCAGGGTGAGGGCCTTATTGTCTTCACAGAAGACTGAGTAACAAAAGTGTTTGATCTGAAGTTTTCAACTTAGGGAGGAGTTGGAAGTGTTCCTTTAGACATTTATAGAGCAATGTAGACAAGAAATAATGTGGATCAGACAGGGGTGGGCAGACAACTGGCCTTTTGCCTTATGATGCAGTGACTTTCTTGTCTTGGTGAGAGGTTAATTAAGGTACATGCAGCATTCATTGTGGTTTGAATCAAACAAGTATTATGAGATGACTGGAGAGTAGCTATGAGGAGCGCATACTTTAATTTAGGAATAAGTTCATTTCTATCCAATGCTCTTTTGTCATTGGGGGGATAGATATGACTGGAAATAGAATAGCTGGCTTTAAAATGGGCATTTACTCTTTTTTAACAGTGGTTTCTGTATGGGATTGAAAGAAGAGTGTGAGATCCAAAGTATGCCCTTGATATTTGTACAGTTGGACTATAGTCATTGGAATTTTTTTTTGGCAGTGAAATTATTAAGGGGTGTAGAGGAGGATATTTTTTGTTGTATGCCAGATGGGAGTTATATGTGTGTGCTTGAACTGAACAGGAATGATCCCAGCAGTAAATGATAGGCTATAGATATGTGCCGTTTGAAGAGGGTAGGCACACATGTTCAAGAATGCAGGAGATTAGGGTTAGTGTTATGTGTCATTCCGTATTCCCTATTCATTGTCCAACCTTTCCCATCACCACGTCTCTGTCCTCTATAGGTCTGTCATCATCCTTTGCTCCTCGGGTATATACTTTCCTTGACTGAATGAGTCTATTGTCTGACTGCCTTTGTTACCTGTTTTTCTCCCTATATCCCATCCATATCCATACTTCCCCTTTTCTACATTATAGTTGCCCTTATATGTTGACCTCTTCTTACTGTTCTATTCTTTTCTACCTGTTTATCTCCATTTTCTCAACATTTAAATGATGAACAGGGTTGTCATTTTGCAGTGCACACTCGCATTGGTCTGATAGCTGCATTGTTGCCTATCTTGTGCCAGATAAGAACAAGCTATGCACGAGTACATATTAACTCAGACATGCTAGCCTGTCTTAGATTTCCATCATGAAGGTCAATGGATAACCATTTGAAATGTCAGGACCCACTAGAGCAAATCTCAAAACACACTGACTAAATCGCTGAAAAAGCAGACTTAGATAATCTAAGTCTGAGATGGCCATTTCCTAGTACAGTCCCTTTTCTCCATGGTATGGTGATCTTTGAGTTTGTGTGTATATATAAAGTTCAGGGAGTTGGGGGGGCTTGCTCCCTTACAAAACAGAAGGTTAAAGGAGAAGAGCAATGTTCAAGACTCACTCTCCTGGATTTTTTAAATTTCATTGTGTTGGCACTTAGCATTTCAAGAGCCAACATTTCAATAGGGCGCCAGGTCACTGTGGCATTGCTCCTGCCATATAGCAGGATCGTTCTGTTTGGTCTATTACTGATATACATTTTCCTGATTACAGTCCTTCGCTTAGACTGCCAACAATATGCAATGCCTAATATATGTCCAGTTAGCACTATGGCTCTTCATACAGTGACCTCCCCATAAATTACCTCTACATGAACTGAGGTGTAAGGATATATATTTTTTTAGTTTACAATGCTTTTTTTATTTGTATTTATTTATTTATTTATTTATTTATTTTTTTTTTGCAGCTGGAAGTTACAATCATAAAGGATGCAAGCTTGCTATTCTGTGATTTTCAAGAAACAAATGAAATTAATCAAGAATGTTTATTCTGTAGTTTACAGTGCCAGAATGAAGCAAATTTTACACAACTAAAAAATTAAATCATTGCCTTATCTAGATGTAACAATGCTATTGTTTTACAACAATAACTTTGATAGGTTACCAGAGAACATCTGAAAAAGTTTCTCAGACTTCTTTCAGAGTGGGAGGAAATAACCATACCCTCTGCACTGTAATCATTACCTAGCAAAGGTTATTTTTTTAAAAAACAAACTAACCACAAACCATAAGAAAAAACGAACCAAGGAGCTGCAAACTGCCAAACTGCCAGTCTTTAATGTGTTCTGGTATTTCGGCTAAAATGCCTTCAGAGGAATAATTCAAACACACAGTGCAGTGAAATATATATGGTTACAAAGGAAGAGGTAATTTTGTACCAAAATTGTTAGCTATGGAAAGTAGGTTTATTTTAAATTTTGGTACATTGGTCCCTAGAGGGTAAAATTTGGACGTGAATTTGAATGTCTAATGTAAGTCTGTGCTTCTATGACGATCACATATTTAATGATGTAATTATTTATTTATTTATGTATTTATTTGTTCAATTGAGTAAGTTGTGAAGGTGTATAAATTTCATTGCACTGTGTGTTTGAATTATTCCTCTGAAGGCATTTTAGCCGAGGTACCAGAACACATTAAAGATTGGCAGTTTGGCATTTTGCAGCTCCTTGGTTCGTTTTTTCTTAAGGTTAGTTTTTAGTCTACAAAAAAATGGAAGGGAAAAATGTGTTTATTAGTTAACAGGTAAGTGAAATGGTTCTTCACAGACCCTTTTTAACTATAAACCAGGCCATAAGGGCGAGAGTAAATGCAATGCCTATGGGTGGTTTAGAGTAGCCAATCAACCAGTGATTTTCTGGGATGATACCAGAGAAAACCTACACAAGTGTAGGGAGAACATGCAAACTCTCAGAAATGAGTCCTGAGCTTTGGAGTTCTTATTTATGCAGAACATTAGCCACTGGGGCACTGTGCTGGCCTGTCTCCACTCTTCGAATAGATACAGCCTCTTATCCCAAGCCTAACCCCCTCCCATCCTGTCTATACAGTTGTGGCATGATCTTTAACGCAGTAAACTCTTATGATGCATGAACAGTGCATCATACTAAGTATATGAAACTAGAAGCAGTGTTACTACTGGACAATTTAGGGGAGGGCAAATATTGGCTATGGGACAGAATGAAAAGCAAAATGGCGAACCCAATCCTGCATCAATGAAGCACTGAGTAAGACTTAGCTTAGAGGCAGAGATGTAAGAAACATCACCCAGAAATGGTACCTGATTTTTTTTGTTCGCCTAAATCATCATAAAAATATAAGCTTCTGCATCATCATAATGGCATTAGAGTTTCAAGTGTCTTGTTAGAGTGATACTCAGATAAGTTACCAGGTGCCAGTTAGAGTGGCACTCAGATAAGTTATCAAGTGCCAGAGTGGTACTTAGATAAGTTATCAGGTACCAGTTAGAGTGGCACTCCTATAAGTTATCAGGTGCCAGTTGGAGTGGCACTCAGATAAGTTATCAGGTGCCAGTTAGAGTGGTACTCCTATAAGTTATCAGGTGCCAGTTAGAGCGGCACTCCTATAAGTTATCAGGTGCCAGTTAGAGTGGTACTCAGATAAATTATCAGATGCCAGTTAGAGTGGTACTCCTATATGTTATCAGGTGCCAGTTAGAGTGGTACTCAGATAAGTTATCAGGTGCCAGTTAGAGTGGTACTCCTATACGTTATCAGGTGCCAGTTAGAGTGGTACTCCTATAAGTTATCAGGTGCCAGTTAGAGTGGTACTCAGATACGTTATCAGGTGCCAGTTAGAGTGGTACTCAGATAAGTTATCAGGTGCCAGTTAGAATGGTACTCCTATAAGCTATCAGGTGTCAGTTAGAGTGGTACTCAGATAAGTTATCAGGTGCCAGTTAGAGTGGTACTCCTATACATTATCAGGTGCCAGTTAGAGCGGTACTCCTATACATTATCAGGTGCCAGGTAGAGTGGTACTCATATAAGTTATCAGGTGCCAGGTAGAGTGGCACTACTATAAGTTATCACGTGCCAGTTAGAGTGGTACTCAGATAAGTTATCAGGTGCCAGTTGGAGTGGCACTCAGATAAGTTATCAGGTGCCAGTTAGAGTGGTACTCCTATAAGTTATCAGGTGCCAGTTAGAGCGGCACTCCTATAAGTTATCAGGTGCCAGTTAGAGTGGTACTCAGATAAATTATCAGATGCCAGTTAGAGTGGTACTCCTATATGTTATCAGGTGCCAGTTAGAGTGGTACTCAGATAAGTTATCAGGTGCCAGTTAGAGTGGTACTCCTATACGTTATCAGGTGCCAGTTAGAGTGGTACTCCTATAAGTTATCAGGTGCCAGTTAGAGTGGTACTCAGATACGTTATCAGGTGCCAGTTAGAGTGGTACTCAGATAAGTTATCAGGTGCCAGTTAGAATGGTACTCCTATAAGCTATCAGGTGTCAGATAGAGTGGTACTCAGATAAGTTATCAGGTGCCAGTTAGAGTGGTACTCCTATACATTATCAGGTGCCAGGTAGAGTGGTACTCATATAAGTTATCAGGTGCCAGGTAGAGTGGCACTACTATAAGTTATCACGTGCCAGTTAGAGTGGTACTCAGATAAGTTATCAGGTGCCAGTTAGAGTGGTACTCCTATACGTTATCAGGTGCCAGTTAGAGCAGTACTCCTATACGTTATCAGGTGCCAGTTAAAGTGGTACCATTATAAGTTATCAGGTGCCAGTTAGAATGGTACTCCTATAAGTTATCAGATGCCAGTTAGAGTGATACTCCTATATGTTATCAGGTGCCAGGTAGAGTGGTACTCAGATAGGTTATCAGGTGCCAGTTAGAGTGGTACTCAGATAAGTTATCAGGTGCCAGTTAGACTGGTACTCAGATAAGTTATCAGGTGCCAGTTAGAGTGGTACTCAGATAAGTTATCAGGTGCCAGTTAGAGTGGTACTCAGATAAGTTATCGGGTGCCAGTTAGAGTGGTACTCAGATAAGTTATCGGGTGCCAGTTAGAGTGGTACTCAGATAAGTTATCGGGTGCCAGTTAGAGTGGTACTCCTATAAGTTATCAGGTGCCAGTTAGAGTGGTACTCCTATAAGTTATCAGGTGCCAGCTTTAGTAGATTACACCACTTTGCAAAAAGTTTTTACTGGTTTTATTAAGATTAAAATTAGCTTCTTCAGATCTTTTTAAATCTCTATAACCTGAGACTGTAAACATAAAAAGTATATATTATTAATATCACTGATGTTAGAACAGGGCTGTTGGAGTTATGTAGCCCTATCTTTTTAAGTGATTCATAACCAACCATGTAATATGCATAACTATTAACTTACTTTGCATGTGTGCATTTGTGTGTGTGTGTGTGTGTGTGTGTGTGTGTGTGTGTGTGTGTGTGTGTGTGTGTGTGTGTGTGTGTGTGTGTGTGACCTGAACAAACATGTTTTTTTCTGTATGTGTGCACATTTGTGTGTGCATGTCTGTCTATCTGTCTGCAAAAGAAGATAGGTGCCATTAGCACCTCTTCCTGGTTTATAAAGCTCATACATAACAATAAATATCTTTTCAAACCTCACTACCTTACAGCAATGCATATAATTTTGCAATGCAAATTGAGAAGGCTATCAGAATGGGTATTATTTTTAAACAGGTTGTAAATCTGATTTATTACAAGCCAAGTATGACATCAGCTAATGTGTTTTATTTCCAGTGTTTTGATTTATTTTCTTTTATTAGAGGGGCACATATTATTCTTAATATTATTGCTTCTCAGTTTTATCCAACAGCTAGCATATTTTATTGTGTCATTTTTTCATGGAATAAAGCCCTTTATTCACAAAACTATTTCCATACTGTATTCACCTTGGGTTCCGAGCTATTAGTGATGAATTTGTTGTTTATTTCTTCTTTATCTCAATCAGCATAGAACAGCAGTGGCTTAATCTGTATATATTTGCTTATATTCATTTAACTAGACTTATGATATTGTCTGCTGAAGCTGTCTGATTAATTAATTATTGTGGGTTCTGGTATTAATGTTGTATAATATATTATTTAATGTTCTGTCTACAGATTAGTGCTCAAGTTATGTCTGAGAATGGTTGCAAGATCAGTTTGCTTGTCAGCCGAACAAATAAACAGTTTTATCATCAAATATCAAATGTTTCAAAGAGCAAAAGGAAAAAAATATATCATGTTAGAGTGAAACTAAAATGATAAAATTACTCCACACTCCCTGATAATTATATATATCAATTATAGGACTGGGCAACAACAGGGTAAGGGCAAATTCTTAGACCCTGCTGTAATAAACTCTTGCGTGGAAAACAGATGGTAAGCTGAAAAACATGAAAAAGAGAGTTTCCTCTTGGGAGCATATTAAATAAATAAAAAGCTATGCATTTTAGACTCCTATTACCAAATGAAAATATGTACCTACAGTTGTCAAACCCACAGATTAGCCAGAAACTATAGGATTCAGCCCTCCCTGCTGAATTTGTATTTCAGAATCCCCAGATTAGACCAGTATTTCTAAAGGGTCCACTAATTCTCCTTAAGACTATACACATTTCATATCATCCCCAAAAACTGACAGCTTGACTACAATTCACAAATAGGAAATTAATGTTCAAGCCTATTCAGTTGGGATACATGCGTTTTGTCAATCTGAACTTCTTAGGTTTAGACTATAATCTCAGATACATTGAAAATAGGCACTATACTAAGACCAAAAACTGCAGGGGTACAGAAGTTTCTCCCTTGCCACAAAGCTTGCATAATTCTAGAGTTTGTATATTTAGAAAAGGGCATATAAACTTTTATAATTTACCATAAAAGTTAACTATGCTGGAACTTGATTTTTTTTTTAGTGGTGCAGTCATAAACTGTTTCTGAAATTACTATGAATCCTGCACAGTTCATAGGAAAACATTATAGAGAGAAAAAGTCAAATAATTTTTTTGCAAGAAAAGGAGGCTGAACAAATAACGCCAGTCGATAAAATAATTTTTTTGCAAGAGATAAGCCACACTACACTTTCACATAAGAGTAACTTTGCCTTCACACCCCTTTACTATATTCTGTCTCTGAGGTCACTCCATCTTGGAGAAACAATCAACTAAATATATGCAAATACTCTTTCACTTTCTCATTTTCTTTCCCCAGGAGGTTGTGACCTTGGAAAATGCAATAGTCTATGAACAAACAGATGTTGGTCCTACATGCAGAGCATAGCCGGCCTTAGGCATAGGCCAACTAGGCGGCTGCCTAGGGCACCGCTCTACCAGGGGCGCTTTTCTGGAATTTATTTGGTGTAGGTAGACCAGGATGGGGGCACTTGGGTGGTGTGGGGGGATGCCATAGAGCCCTTTTGCCTTGGGTACCAGTTGACCTAAGGCCGCTCCTGATGCAGAGAGCAAACAATAGTGAGTAGTGACAAACTCAAGAAATGAAGCTCGAACAACTGTGACTCAAGCAATGCAGGAATGAGCAACTGACTGACACCCATTTGCAGACTCATAAAATCTCAGCACAGTGTCACATGTGCCAGTGTCTTCTGCACAGAACTTTGTACCAGTACAGCTAACTGCAGTGCTAATTTGGTTTCATGTTGAGCTTTTACTTATACCTGCCCTGATCCGATATTAAAATCTGTTTATTTTTAGTTTAGAATTGGTTAATTGTTCTACTTTCCTACTGCAAATATGTATGAATATACATTTGTTTGATATATTTGTCACATAGTCTAGTACATTCGTAGTAAAACAGAAGGAATAATTTAAGGTATAAAAGTAGTTGGCTACTGCGATGTATATACCCCTGTGCCCTGCACAAGCTTTTGCAGGTTTATTTAGCGTCTGTATCACTAAAAGAGCTGGATCTAGAAGGATGTGTCCAGTCCCAGCTCACGCAACCAGGAATGGATTTGGGTACATACCCTGAAAGAAGCTTCTGCTGTGGAAAGGCCCAGAAGTGCATTCCATATGCATTGGGACTCATGAGTCAAACCAAGAAGTCTAAGTACTCCAGCTAATCATTGAGGATGTGTGGAAGAGTGAACACAGCAGTGGGCATTACATTTCACTTGTTCATAGGTAAGTACTAGGCAAGCTGCCTTTGTGGGCCATTTTAAACTTGGCAAAAAGAAAAATCCATGGTATTCCCTGAAATCTCAGAAAACCCAGAATGCAGCCTATACTGGGTCAAAAACAAACCAAGCAGAAACTTTGCAGTGTGGAGGGTGTGAAGTTCACTCCTTGAAATATGTTATGCACCTAGTTCACTAATAAAATTCTAACTTTAAAATACATACTACAAAATAATAAAATAGTAGGTATTCCACAGATGAGTTTAAAATGGAATATCCTTGTGTGTTTCAGTAAAGGATATTCCATTTTAACTCAACTGAGGGCTACCTGTTTTATTTTTTCTAGTTATAATTTTATTAGTGATCTAGGTGCATAACATATTTCAAGCAGTGAACTTCACACCCTCCACACTTCAAAGTTTCTGCTTTATTTGTTCCCATTTTAAACCAAGCCAACTTCTCAATTTATCTGCCAAAAGAGGGGGTTATAGGGCTTAGTGAAATTTGCTAATTGCCACCTGACCCCTCCCCCACACGTCCATCCACCAACAGCACCTCAGGATGAAGGCCATAAGCCACAGATGTTGTTTCTCAGGCTTACTGTCATCCAAAATCTGGAGAAGGAGAGGAATAAATGAGCCCATTGGGCATCAAGGCTTGAAGGTCACAAGGTGGGGAATGAAGGACACAAGGGGCCAAAAGAGAGTAGAGAAACAGTATAACAGTAGTTGAAAATTGCAGCTATGATTCTCAGCTTTCACTTTATCAGCCAAGTCAGAAACAAGGACCTAAAGGGAGGGTGACAATTTAAGCTCTGGATGTGGTCACTTAGAAAACTTTACCACAAAATTTTGATATAAAATATTTTCTGCAAAACAACTTCTGACTTAAATGCCTACTATGAACAGATTTTTTAAAAGGACTGCAGAGAAGCCTAATTTAAAATGATGGATATCCTTATAATTCCAGGGGAAGAAAATGAGAAAAAACACACAGGGATGCATTACTCGTAGTGAGACCTTTAATCAGTTCGAGGTTCATTTTTTCAGACTTTCTTTTTGTGGTTCATTTAATGTCTGTTATGACAGGCTATGCAAGATATTTGACTCCGTCTAGTTCTGCCCTAGTAATAGCTTTGATAGTTAATATATTATACTTCTGTTTCACAATTCTTTTAATGACATAAGCGTCTAGCCAGCTGAAACATCTTCAAGTGACGACCTTTATAGCTTGCAGATGAAAGCGCCACAGCAGGCTATTCATAGAGGCTGACTTGTTCAAAAGGTGACATCATGCACTGTGCAGATGCATGATAAAACTCATATCTAAAATATTGTACAATCAGTCACAAAGAGTTCAGCAACAAGGAAATGAACCATGTTTTACTTCTTTATAGTCTAACCACAGAACATAGTATGTATGGTTTATTTACTAACACCAAGTGGTCATTTAATATTTTATACAAATATGTCTGGAAACAAAACACAGCTGATTATATTTTAATGTTAAAAATGTTTTAAAGAAAACACATTTAGGGTCATTATAATATGGTTATTTTGCCTTTCAGTTCCAAAATAGGTTTTTTTCTGTAGTCTGTGACATAAAACTACTCTTCCAGTTTCTGAAATTGATATTTTTAAGAAAGATATGGAAATTAAAATATAACATTATTTTGTAGTCCATGCCATAAAAATGCTCTTCCAGTTTCTGAAATTGCTGTTTTTAAGAAAGATAAGAAAATTAAAATATAACATTAGTTTGTTTCTTAAAAGCATTCATCAATATGAAAATAAAACAATTGCATCAAATTCAAAACTAATTTTTCTTTTAACTTAGTTCAGGTGTTCAGAAAAAAAGATGCATTTGCTGTATCTGTCACATTAATGATATCTCAAGTATATGAAACAGAAGTACACTAACATGAAAATGACAAAAGACATTTGTACAAGGTGGAGCTACCTGTATAATAATTATGATTGTAGTGAGTGTCTCAGAAGTAAACAATATAGAATATATAAAGGAGCAAATCAAGGTGATTCAGTCATGTTGACTAATGTCCTACAACGGGCATGGGAATTTGCCTGTGATAAGTGGGTTTAGGACCTGGCCTACTCTGACCTACATCAGGGACCCATGCTAATGGTAGGAGGGGTGTATGTGCCCCTACTAGCCAGTGTGTGCCTGCCACAGCAGCCCTGGGTCAATAAGCTACTGGCCAGTCTGTGTCCAGTTGCCCAGCCTGGTTACTTGGAATAGTTCTTTGAGTGAAAGCTGGATGTAAATCCAATCAACCTGCCAAACATGAACTGAGAATTGCTATGCTTAATGTAGGTTCACTGACAGGATGCAGCTAGGAGTGGATGACATGATGGTACAGAGGAGGCTGGACATCCTATGTGTCCAAGAGACAAGACGGAAGAACAATGCAGCAAAGCCACTTGGTTTGAGATTCAGAGTCTACTAATCAGGAGCAGGACAAGCTAGAAATGGTGTGGGAATTGTGGTGAGAGAGAAGCTTCAGATGGCAGTGAGGATATCATCAGAATTAATGACAGACTCATGGCAGTCAGATGCCAGTATAATGATCGGGGAGTATTCACAATCTAGCCTATGCCCTACAGCAGGGTTGTAACAGTGAGGAAAAGACTGCATTCAGACAGCAGTTGTGAGACCTACTAGATAAAGCAGGGCAACAGGAATTGGTGTTTATAATGGGTGACTTAAATGCACATATTGGGACAGGCAGAACAGGATATAAGAGCTGCCTGAGTCTACATGGGTGGGGTAAAAGGAATAAAGAAGAGGAGGCCATTCTAGACTTCTGTCTATCAAATGGCTTGATAGTAGCCAACACATGGTTCAGAAAGACAGACAGTCACAAGATCACATACAAGAGTGGCCAACATGGAATTCATGTAGACTTCCTCCAAGTAAGGAAAGGGCACTGGGGTAGAATCAATGATTGCAAAGTCATCCCCAGTGAAACAGTCACAAAATCATCCCCAATGAAACAGCCCACATCATAAACCATTTATTGTAACAATCAGCTGCATGCAGTGGTCAGAGAAGGCTCTAAGCTCAACAGAGACCAGGCTGAAGACCTGGAAGTTGACTGCAGAGAAAGTACAACAGTTCAAAGAATTACTCATAGCTCTAATACCCCAAGAAGAGGAGGAAATAGGTGGAGTTGAAGAAGAATTGCAGTGTCTCAAAACAGCATGTCTGAAGACTACAGAACAAATATGTGGCTGTCAGATATGGAAATAAGGTACATAAGGAAAGCTGGTGGTGGAATGCAGATATCCAGCAAGTCTTCAAAATAAAGGAGGAGTGCAGGGAAAAGAGGGAGACAGAAAAGACTGACCAGGCTATGAAGGAATACTGGTTAGCTAACAAAGAAGCTAAGAAAGGAGATGCAATGGCAAAGAACAGGGCATTGAAGGCACTCTACCAGTTTTTGGAAAGTGGCTCAGTAGGTGGCACAAAGAAACTGTATCAGGATCAAGGCAAAGACAGAAAGATAAAGGAAATAGACACCCTTCATAAGGCATGCCAGCAAAAATCTGCTCATCAGTCCACAGGACATCAAAGGCAGATGGAAGGAGTACTTTGAGCAACTACTGAATGATGAAAACCCCACAGAAGCTATACTGCCCCAGACACAGCCTATGATGAGAGAAGTTTGATGAGAGATGAACACCTTCAGGAATGCATGGATCATGCAATCCCAAATAAAACCAAGACCCAATCCTCCAAAGGCAGACGTCCTGTCTGGTGGACCCCAGCCATAAACAAACTATACAATAGAAGGAGGAAGCTACTACATGATAGAGCAAAATCCCAAAAAGGGAAGGCATCTCTGATCAGTGTTAGCAAAAAACTACGGGCACTCATAAAATCGTCTAAGGCCAGCTTCGAGAGAACAATTGCACAGGACACTAAGGATAATCACAAGGCTTTCTTTAGTTATGTTAGGAACCTGGGTGGGAATTCCCAGATATGCTCAGAATTAGTCCAAAATGACAAAAAATACACCGAACCCACAGACATTGCCAACATCCTAGCTGACAGGTTCAGCGCACCCCCCCCACCCACCAAAAGGGCAAATATCTATCCCAGCAGAGTGCTGCCCCCCTGACATCTCAGATGCTCAGTTAAGAGCCGCCCTCTCCAAAGCAAAAAACACAGCATCAATGGGACCAGACGGTGTCCCGGGCTGCGTCCTACATGAACTCCAAGAAGAGCTAAACCCAAACATAAAACTACTGTTCAATCTCAGCCTTACCACAGGATATGTACCCAAAGAGTGGCGTACAGCAGCAGTGGTCCCTCTCCACAAAGGTGGTGCCTCAACGGATCCTGGAAACTATCGCCCCATAAGCCTGACCAGCTTGGTCTGCAAAGCTATGGAAAGGATCATCATGGACCTCATAAAAAAAGATATTGGGGACCTACAGACACTGGATCTTACCCAGTTCAGCTTTGTTAAGGGCAGACCCTGCCTCTTAAACCTGGTCGATTTCTTTGAAACAGACACCAAGGCCTTTGACGAGGGGAAGGTGGTCCACACAGCCTACCTGGACCTCGCAAAAGCCTTCGATACAATACCCCACTCGGGCATTATAGATAAGCTCACCAGCTTAAATATAAACCCCTATGTCACTAGATGGGTTGCAAACTGGCTCAAGGACAGAACCCACATGGTTAGAATTGCTGGAGCCATGTCAGACTCCAAACCAGTTACAAGTGGCGTCCCACAAGGCTCAGTCCTGGGACCTCTCCTGTTCGGTATATATTTCTCGGAGGTACAGGCCAACACAGAAGGACTGTGGCTGACCAAGTTCGCAGATGACTGCAAACTGGGTGCTATAATCGACTCTCCAGCCGACACAAGCATCCTCCCAAAGGGCCTCATAGAAACAGACAACTGGTGCCAGAGCCATGGCCTCAAGCTAAACGCCAAAAAGTGTAAAGTCATCCCCTCTGGCAAAAACAAAGTACCCACAAATTACCACATAGGTGGTAATCCATTAAGTACAGAAGAAGTAATTAGGGACCTGGGGACCCAAGTTGATAGCAATCTCTCATTTGACAACCACGTGGCCAAAGTGGTTAGAAAAACATTTTATATAGCCCACCTAATCATGAAGGGATTCACATCTAGATCAGGGGAGATCATCGTGCCTCTTTACTCATCCCTCATCAGGCCCATAATTGAGTACAATGCCCCTTTTGGGATGTACCTTACCAGACACCTGCAGCAACTGGAAAGACCCCAAAAGTACCTCACCAAGAGGATCAAAGGGCTCAAACAGATGCCATATGCTGCCCGGTTAAAGAAACTCCAGCTCTACTCAGTGGCATACTGCCTGCTCAGAGGCGATCTGTGCCTGACGTATAAAGCCACGTCCAACCCGGAATTAATGGACATGCTGCACCTCAGAAAATCCAAATCCCATCGAGCTACGCGCTCGAGAGACTTGAACCTCAGCACTGAAATAAATAGGACATGCTGGAGGGACAGATTCATAACCCAGAGGCTCCCTTCACTCTGGAATAAAATCCCAGTCCAGGTTAGGCAGAGTCCCTCACTGACTCTCTTCAACAGGAATCTTGATGAGTGGATGGGGGATCATAGGTTTACCCCGGGTATCACTTCTGTGTCACTGTTAGACAGAGGCACAGTATACTAACCTCGAAAAAGGGCTTAGCAAAATTAATTTAAAATGGGTGGCGAAAGCCAAACACACTCTGGCTAGGCTTATAAATGCCCTAGGGCAGATAGCCTGGTATGAACCTATGAACCTAAGTAGGCAAACCCATCATAAAAGAAGTAAGAATAGCACTAAAGAAAATGAAGTCAGGGAAAGCAGCAGGCTCAGATGAGGTCACAGTAGATATAGGTTCATAGGTTCATAGGTAGGTACTAGGTTATTGGCCCTAGGGCCTATATAAGCCTAGCCAAACGGTACCCTGGCTTTCGCCACCCAAGAAAATTATTTTCCTGTGCCCCTATTGAGCAGAGCCACAGAAGTGATCCCCGGGGTGAATTTCCTACCTCCTATCCAATCATCAAGATTTTTCTTGAAGATTGCTAATGAGGAGCTTTGTTTGATATAGATAGGTAGTTTGTTCCAGAGTATGGGAAGTCTCTGGGACAGGAATCTATCCCTCCAGCATGTTCTGTTTATTGTGGTGACAAGGTTTAGGTCCCTAGAGCATGTAGCTTGGAGGGATTGGGATTTCTTTATGTGGAGCATGTCCAAAAGCTCTGGGTTTGACATAGCTTTGTATGTTAGGCTGAGATCGCCTCTGAGTAGGCGATATGCAATGGAGTAAAGCTGGAGTTTTTTGAGACGGTCTGCTAGGACATCTGTTTGAGGCTGGTAATCCTCTTTGTGAGGTATTTCTGTGACCTTTCCAGTTGTTGTAGATGTCGTGTGAGGTACATACCAAAAGGGGCGTTGTACTCTATGATGGGTCTGATGAGTGATGAGTAGAGGGGAACAATGACCTCTTTTTTTCCTGGATGAGAAACCTTTTGTGATGAGGTGCGCCACACTGAAGGATTTCCTGACTACTCTGGCGATGTGAGTATCAAAGGAGAGACTACTGTCCACCTGTATCCCAAGGTCTCTTATCACACTTTCGGTGTTAAGTAGACTACCGCCTATGTGGTAGTTCATATGATATCATATGATAATGATGCTTGGTGAGATAGGGAAGAAACGGCTCCTGAGGGTAGTCACACTAGTGTGGAGAGAAAGGTATATCCCAGATGACTGTAGAATAAGCATACTTGTTCCAATGTGCAAGAACAAAGGAAACATCCATCCCTGAGAGTAGTACAGAGGCATCAAACTCCTCTCACACTAAATGAAAGTTCTGGCGAGGGTAACTGATAAATGGATATGCAAAGTAGTAGTAACATGTAAGATTGGGAGCTGAGCAGTTCCAATTCTGATCAGGATGCAGCCCAACTGACCTGATGTTTGCAGTGCGACAGATAGTTGAGAAGAAGCAAGAGATAAGGAAAGAGTCCAACTGGGCATTTCTAGACATGGAGAAAGCATATAACAAGGTCCTAAGAAAGCTGATTTGGGTAGTACTGCAGTGGTTTGAAGTCCCAGAAACATTAGTAGAATTAGTGCAATCTATGTACAAGGACCCAATGACTCAAGTATGAACAGTGTTCAGTTTCAGAGGGGTTCCCAGTGGGAGTGGGTGTGCACCAGCTTTCAGCTTTGAGCCCACTTCTATTCATACTGGTGATGGACTACATTAGCAAACAGGTCAGAGGTGACAGATCATAGAGTTGCTTTTTGCAGATGATGTTGCATTACAGGCAGACTCTGAGCAAGAACCTCAGCAAAGGATAGAGGAATGGGATGCAAAACTGAAGGCACACAGAATGAAAATAAGTACAGATAAGACAGTGACAATGGCAGCAAATTGGGGAAATCAGAAGTAGCTGAGACTTGAGATAGAAGGCAAGATAGTGGAACAGGTAAACAGCTTCAAGTATCTGGGAAGGTGGGTTGAGGAGAAGGGATGTTTGAATGAAGAGTTCAAAGCTAGAATCAGAGGGGCTGCAGCCAACTGGCATAGAGTGTCAGATATAGTGTATGGCAGAAGAATGCTAAAGAAGCTGTGGTGTGACTAGTACTGCTGTATGGTACAGAAACCTGGGCAGTAAAAGCAGAGCAGATGAGGAAGCTAGAGGTGATGGAGATGAAGTGCCTGAGATGGGTGGTAGGATGCACACTGTGGACAGATGGAAAAATGAGGACATAAGAGTAGAAGGCAAAGTAGCTCCAATTCCAGAAAAGATCAAAGAGAACAGATTATGGTGGTTTAGGCATACATGCAGAAAAGCAGAAGACAATCCGGTGAAGACGATTTGCGACAGACAGGAAGAAGGTAGGAGGAAACAAGGGTGTCCAACAAAGAGGTGGATGGATTGTGTGCGAGAAGATCTGTGACAATCAGGCATGAGTGTCGAAGAAGGCAGGAGTGTGGCATTGAATCAAGAAAGATGGCGAAATTTAACACAACACCCCGACCCCATGTAGAAAATGGGAAAAAGGGGGTTAATGATGATGTTGATTATGATGAAAGGAGCAAATCCTAGACAGTTCATTTCTTGAAAGCCTTTGAATGAGGTTTACTATGTTAAAGGAGAGCTGAACTCTGTCCACCCCACAAACTGTGCCTCTAAGCATTGAATATAAAGGAAACATTACCAACAAAATTAAAGGAAAAGGCATAATTTACATCACCTTGTTGGGCAAAGTTCCTCAGTAGTAGGAGGGCTGCAGAGTAACGTAGATACTTGCAATCATGCAGTATCACTGATAACAAGCAAATCAGCTTAATTATGGGTGGTGCCACAGTATGATGATGATAATTAATGTACAGCTGCTTAAGTCTATATATGCTGTGAAGCAAACAATAATGCCAAACAAGGTAGCTGTTATCAGGGAATAAACACCTGGCTATGGGTGTGAGGACCAATACTGCAGATGAAGGGCCTTACCACCCCTGGGTCTCCCCTGATAGCACCCACTCTGGAGGCCATTATAGCACTAAGAGAATAGGCTATGCGCTAAATTGTTTTGTATTTTGTTTTTATTACTATAAATTTTGTTTTATATTTCTAATGTAAAATAGTTCCTGCACTTAGTGTTTCAAACTTGCTGCAGCATGAGTAATTGCTGTTGGAGGAAATAATGTACATCCAAAATACAAGTTAAGTAAGCATGTAATGTCCACACACACATGCACGTACCCATTGTTTTTTTTTCCTTTATTTTTTTATTTTATGCTTGCAAAATAGCAAACACATGTTTAGTTGCTGTTGTTGTTGTTTGTCTTTCAGTCTTTCCCGGTTAAGGGTCGCCACAGCGGAACTCTGGTCCGCTAATGATTGGCAGTAGACTTTCACAAATCAACGAAGGCACGCCCATTTACGCATGTCTTTCGAATGCCCACCCAACCGCAGGGAGGACATGCAGACTCCACACAGAAGGCACTCCCCGCACTCCAGCTGGGAATCGAACGGGAGAACCTCTTGCTGTGAGGCAACAACGCTACCGCTGCACCACCGCGGATAGTGTAAAAAACTGTTTTTTTTTTTTTTTTGCTTTTTTCCTGTCCAAGCTTCATGGCAGCTTAATACGTTGCATTGAAGCCATGAACTTTTTTATTGGGCTTTACCTGTACATTAACAACATATTGGAGATAGTTCACTGTCCAACAGGGTGATTATGTACATTTCATCTCTTCTCTAATATGCCATTGCCCCATTAAGACAACTGTAAATAATTACCATTTCAAGAATGACTATATCGTATAATCCATTGAGTTTAGTGCCTGCTACCAGTGTACTTGTGATGAGTAAGCAGTTATCATTCTTACTGAGCTGCCAGTTTTTACAGAATAAGTTTCTACTGTTGTTAAAATAATGGTGTATCCTGACGTTAATAACACTACCATTTGACATTACTGGGTAAACAAAGGTACGTATTATGACACACACAAACATGATTAATTAAACCTTTACCAAGTAAGCAATGTCAGATAGTGTATCAATGACATTTCTAAAATGAAAAGTTTTTGTGTAGAACAACCAGAGAAACTTAAGTTATACTTTCAAGATTATCTCTATAATGGATTCTCGGATACCCCTACAAAGTCCACAAAGCCACTGTTATTAATCTAGCACAGCTACACATATTAAGTTCCCTAATGTTATGCTTCAGAAGAGCAGGAGGTAGACATTTCTAGAAAGGTTATTTGAGGCTTGTGCCCAGTCATTCTGTCTGTTTTGCATCTTTGGATCTGGTATGAAACATATTCTTCATCCCAGATAATTAGTCTTTGACATGATTTTCTGCATTATCTTAATCATTACAGTGCTGGATGGCAACACATGCCTACTTTATGCATAATGTAAATAAACAGCCAAGAGCACTTGAAGAAAGAATAAAACTATAGGCAACTAGTATTCTAGCAGAGACTACTTTGATCTTAAAAAAGCCCACCCTGATGTCTTTAGTATCCGACATCCTCATCTGACCATTCTTACATGTGAAGTCACAAACAGAATTTTAAAGTGTTTTGTAGGGGTACTGTGCACCTCCCCGTGAGTGGTCCACAACAACACCCACAATTAATAAATATTCTACCACTACAATAGGTCACTTCAAATGAGAGACAAGGGAAATCACTTAATTCCCTTTCTTCTGAGTTGGTGTGACCACAGAGGAAGTATATTTAGAGATCAGACGTGAGGGTGAAGCTCCCACATTGGCAAGTGCATAGCAGATGTCAGATTTACACTGGTTAAATGCATTTTACAATGATCAGCTAGGCAGCTATAAATTATCTGCTGTAGATCTAGTGAGAGGCATATAACTTTGATAATACCAGACAGGTCCATCCAGTTAATTATTTGTTTCTTTCAACTTCTATTTGTTAAACAGATTTGTCACTAGAGGGTAGACTCCATTTTTTTCACCTTACAATTGTTTCCTTGGGGGATTACTTCTTCTCCCCTTTTCCAGGAAGTGTGGTCTCTCATGCACAGTTTAATTCAATCCAACAACCTCAGAGAGAATGTAAGAAGAAAAGCTTCAGATAAATTCAACTTAGAATGAAGACAACTGAAGTAACTCATGTAATTTTATAAACAGATAAGTGAAAACATAGCTGTAACAGAGCTGTTGCACAAACAAAAGGCAGAAGTGAAGCATACAGGAGATCAACTATCAGCTTTAGAAGCAGACATTTCATTCTGCTATGTTTTTGTTTCTTTTTGCTCTGTGGTGGCTGCCATGTGCTCTACAGCATGAGATTAAATCATAATAGATGTCAAAGGTGCAGCTCAAAATTTGTAGCACATGGAGTATGCTAATTACACTCAAAATCAGGAAAGAGACCACATTCAGAGCTTCTGTGCTCCAATTTCATTCAAGAGCAAATATAATATCCATCACAGAACAGCACAAGGAAATGGTTCAGAGTTAAAAAGATGTAAAACACCTCATGCTGCTACACAAAATGGCAAAGTGTTTAACAGCTTTAAAAGCAGTTAGTTCATCAGAGTTACACTTAAATTCTGACTGCTCCCTCTGTGTCAGTGCTAAGTGTGTAAAATACTTTGTGACCCTAATCTCTAACCTGCAGTACATCACATCAGCTATGGCACAATGCACTCCAAAGCATTATGATTGGATCACTGATCATAACTGGGAATTAATATGTTCCCAAAATGGATTTAAGGAATTCACCTCTCCAACTTTGTTCTTGAGTTGAATTTCTTGAATCTATTTTTTGAACACATTAACAAATGGTTATGATTAGTGACCTGATGATAATTGTGTATGTTAATCACATTTCTGACATCAGAACAATGGCAAGCTTATATTTTTGTTGATTTCAGAACATAATCAGTATGTTCCATCTACTACATTTACATAATGGCAGATGAAGTGTCATTCTTTGGATAAGATGTTTAACAGAGGTCCCATCTGCATGAGTTGGGAGCAGCTCAGGTGGATTTAAGAGATCTCACAGTGTTTAATAAAAGATTAAAAGAAGTTCCTTGGTATCCTGATGAAGTTTCCCTTAGTATGAATACTACCTCAGATCTTCCCTGAAAAATAATCCATGCCATATGGGAATAATACAACAGATCCAAGAAAAACACTATATAGACCAAGAAACCTTGTGCCGTTTGGAAAAAGAAGTGACTGAGGAAGTGCAAAAATTTAAAGGACAAAATTTAGAGACATTTGAAGGGTATAAAAAAGAAATATGGACGTGGGAAAGATAGAGAGATCTGATATGGTACAATATATATGCAAAGGAGAAAGACAAATTAATCAACACAAAAAAGGCAGCCCCAAAGATATTCAAAGAGAAATATAGGCAAAGGCATCCAGATATGGAAAATTTCACAATAAAAAAATAAGATGACAGAGGGAATGCGGGACAGAAGATTAGTTAAGTAGAAGTTAAAAAAAATAGAAGCTGAAGTTATGGAATATTGCAACGGGAAGGATTCAGTATAGAAGGTCATAACCCAGCATGATGGAATAACTAGTCCTCAAAGTAAGGAGAAACAATAAGAGCAGGAGACATCTGAAGACGAAATATGGACATGGGAAAGAAAGAGAGATTTAATATGGTGCAATATTTATGCAAAGGAGAAAGCAAAAGTAATCAATGCAAAAAGAGCAGCACCAAAGATATTGGAAGGGAAATACAGACAATGGCATCTGGATATGGAAAATTTCACAATACAAAAAATAAGAAAACAAAGAGAAAAAGTAGAAAAGAGGACTAGTAATGGAGAAGTTAAAGAAACAGAAACTGAGGTTATGGATTACCTGCAAAATGAAGGATTTAGTGTAGAAAATTTAACTCGGATAACAACACAACAGGATAGAGCAATGAACACCCAAATTAAGGAGAAACCAGTGGATTAGGAAACATCTAATCAGTTGACATATGAAGATAATTTGGAGCCTCCCATAAGAAATCAGTACAAAGGTTCATTTGGAGATATATAGCAAGAGAAAGAACAGGAAACTGTGGCAACTCTGACACAATCAATGTCAAGGAGTGATAGGCCAGTGAGTTCCCATATGAAAGAGCAATGGATGACACAGGGTGAAATTGAAGAGAACGTGCCACAGAAAGAAGCTCTGGAACTTTCTATAGAATGCCGGAAGGAAATGGTGAAAAAAGGATGTGCCCTCAGTTTAGAAGAAAATGATCTAAGAGAAGAGTTGCTTGATTTAATAGAGATTGATAGAAATATTAAGATCAATAAAAGAAATAAACTGCAGAAGGTCAACAAAACCCAAAAAGTTAGAAGTTTGATAAAACAAATGAACACAGTAATTAGGACTGTCCATAGAGATTCATTCGACATAACAGAAGTAAATAGAATACATTACTGTGCAGCCAAATTAATAACAGATAAAGTCTATCACAAGAACACAGTGTAGTAAGGGAAAAGATAGGGAGAAATCAAATGCCATCATGGAAGTATCAAATAAAAAAAATGATAAAGTAATTAAGACAAGATGTGTGAAAATGATGGTCTACATTACATGGCCACACCCATTACAACAGTTCAAAAGATAGATGCAAGAAAACCAGATATAATGGTCCATGAAAAGAAGACAAAAGTAGCATTGAGCATTGAAATTGCTACACCCAGTGACTACAGTGTCTTGCATACAAAGACACAATGTCATAAAATATCAAGATTTGCAGGCAGAAATTACAGCAATGTGGAAGAAAGATACACAGTAGGAGCAACTGGTCTTATAAAAAATAATTTACAATCGTATTTAGATATGTTACTGATGCGTGTAACTCCGTATGAATTGCAGAAGGAGTTAAAACTTGCCATACTGCGGGTGCTGCGAAGAGCACTTCTAGCTGACATCAAAGACTGAAACAATACTAATTTCATGAACTTTAATCATACTTTGACTTAGGAATGGGGTTCATTCCTGTCATGGTATTAGAAACCCAAAAGATTTGGAGAAATTAAAAAAATAATAAACTGGTCAACAAAAGTAAATGCATGATACATAAACTTAACATAATACATGCCTCTTGAATGCATTTAGGAGCTGCCTCTGCCCATTAGTAGTACAGGGGTCAATCCTTGAGTAAAGTCCTTCAATATGGATAGGATGAGCTTTATTTTATGTGGATGAGTCTGTTCCTCTGCTAGAAACAAGTGCCACTATAAACCATTCTGTTGATGTTACAGAAGAAGTTTAGATCCCTAGACTAAGTATTTCTGATGCCATTTGACTTTCTAATGTGCAGTAAATCCATCAGTTGTGGGTCAGAGGATGCCTTGAATGCCAGACACAGGTCACCTCTTAGTAGTCCGTAGGATACTGAGTATAGTGACAAGGTTTTGAGTTGGTCCATGTAGGGCATGTTATTTAGGCTGTATATCCTTTCAGTAAGGTATCTCTGTGGGAGTTCCAGTTGTTGCATGGGTCTGGACAGATACATGCCAAAGAGGGCATTGTACTCAATCACTGGCCTAATGATGGCTGATTAAAGGAGGACAATGACATCCCTAGATCACAATCTCTTTGTTTATAAGTTGGGCAATATATAAATACTTTCTTACAACAATGGACACATGGTCATCATCATGGTCAAAGGTTAGGTCACTGTCCACATAATTTCCCACATCCAAAACAACTGGGTCAAAAGTTAGAGGCATATTGCCAGTATGGTAGTTTCCTGGAGTACATGATTTGATTAAAGTGATTTTTTTCTCAAGAGTGTACAATTCTATTAGAGGTGTAGAGATGTATTAAGTTAAGGGCTGGGCATTTTTCTGGATTATACAGAAGTCTGTGTATTATTATGAGACTTGAAGTTTAATGAAGATTGGGGCAGTATAGAGGAGAGGTGGCAGTAAGAAAGTAGAGGCTATATATCTACTGGCTATGTCAGTGAGGTAGGATTTTACTCTCTATAATATACCTAGTTTTTGGTGAGCATTTTTAACTATGAGTGAGACATGGTGGTTCAATTTCAACTGGTCATCTATGATTACACTATTTAATCTGTCAAGGTGTTGTTGGCAGAGATGATAGTGAATACTTGTGTTTTGGTAGAGATCTGTTTTCCTGTAAAGAGCAGTAATATTATTTAGCAATGTTTTGGCGATAAAGATTATTGTGTAAGGTACTAGAGTTGTGAGAGATTTGGCATAGCAAAATAGGGTTAAGTCATCAGTGTATTGAACTAGGGTAGTATTTTATTTTGTAGCAATGTAGAGTTCACTGATGAATATGTTTGAAAAATATGAGGCCTAGTGAAGATCCTTGTGGGGACATCAATAGTTATAGGCAAGAAGGTACAGAAATCATTGCTCCTTTTCACTGCTTGCACTCTGAGAGGTAGGTATGGAAACATCACAGTGAAGAGTTGGGAAGCCCTAAGGATGACAGCTTATGGAAGAGTTTCTGGTGGGAGACAGCATGACAATCTTTTGATAAGTCTAAGAAGATGGTGGAGACTAGGCTTCTGGCTTTTCTAAGGGTGTTGACTGTATTAACAAAATTCATAAAAGCAGTAGTAATGCTATGATATGGATGGAAGCCATGTTGGGTTGAAGACAGAAGCGTATTAGCTCTAATATATTTCAGAATCTGCTTAGGAATACGTTTTTCTAATATTTTTGATGGGGCAATAAAATGGCAATTGGCCTATAGTCTGAAAGATCCATATTGATTCTACCCTTGTGCAGTAGAATGATGTATGATTTTTTTTTTCAGGGACTTTATTTTCTGATATAAATAAGTTTATCAGAATTGAAACACGATATGCAATAGCCTCAACTGTTATTTTAAGATATATGCCAGGTAGATTATCAGGGGCAGTTCATATGTGTTTACTAGGCTGACAACCATCAGATATCATGGCTATGACTGCTGGGTGAAGGTTGGTTGGATGAAAGCAGCTGTCACTGACCCTCTTATCATTTGTTCAATTTTAAGCAGTCACTACCTAGCTTGGCAGGACTAGTGAGCGTTTGTAAGAAAATGGACAACTTAACTGGATACCTGATATGCACAGACAGTGTAGGTATAATTGCCAGGGCTGTCTGTGGAGGAAAATGACTAGCTGCCTGCTGATGTTTGCTAATTACTTTATCTTTGTCGGACTAGTGTGATTTGTGTGAAGCAACTTAAAATATTTAAATGTGTTACAACTCTTTGGAACAAAAGTGAAATGCATTAAATGGCTATCCTATTTTATCATGATCTGACATCTGAATTGCACATAGGCAGGGCTGCAACTACTTGGTAGGGGTTACCTGGATGAACATAACTGACCCTCTTGTCACTTCCTCAGTTCAAACCATCATCTCTTTAAAAAAATTGAAAAGTGAGTTACAGAATACCCATACCTTCAGAGCTTCTGGGAGGGGCTGGTGACCCACACACACAAAAGCTGCAAAAGTGGATTTTGACACAAACTTTGTAGTGGCTTCTACCCTGACCTCCACTTAGTCTAAAAACAGCCCTACTCAGAGGTGCACAGTGAAGGTTGCTGTAGCTTGTGTGGGGAACTGGGGATGATGTCATTATGTCTTTGGCTTTCCACCTAAACCTCAAAGGTCACTATTTTGTGCTGGGCTGGAGACAGTGTAGTCATTATTTCTTCAACTTTATTCACAAACTTTAGAGGGTTACACTGAGGGCCACTAAGCTTGTACAGGAGCAATGTCCTGTCTAAAAGTTACAAGTTGGCTACATTACTGTAATTATTTTCCTTTTCATTTTCCTTACAAGCAAACATCAGATGCATACACAGATGACTATCCTTTGGGGGAGGGTAAAGAAGCATTCAGTTTATATATGTCTGTTAGAAAACATGTTCTATTTGTTTTTTCAGTCTTGTTGTTCAAGTCTGACATGGGAGGGGTACACGGAAGGTGGCTGTCTTTCATGGGTAGGGGTGAAGAGGCATGCTATATATACATACAACAGTAGCAACTTGAACTATATGGCTGTGATCATTTGTACCTTAATTTTAATCCCAATTTACTACCAGTGATACACAGAAAGTGACTACCTTTTCTGAGGGAGTGGGGCAGGGAGGCAGGTGCTATTTCCAGATATGATTTATGTTTCATCCCAAGCATTTGTCTTCTCCATTTATTGTACACTGCTATTTGGTCAATTCCGGGCATTATGCCTTGCATACAAATCATTTCTTTCTTGAAATAAAAAAGTAAGATTCCATTTTTTTTTCTTAAGCATGCTTTTTGTTCAGTCTACTATTGGATAAAAGGTTGGGAAAAGTTCCAAAATGCACTAAGCCCATGGCTTCTGCATGTTTAGCATCCCCTATCCCCCAGATTAATTTAGTTATTGCAGCGTAGTCTTTGTCAGTTAGGGTGCTGTTGATAGGATGCAGGAAAAAACAACTTTAAAAACAAGACTAAATTTCTTCTGTTAAATCATGATTTTTGTGCAGACCATCATTGGATGAACATGTTGTTTAAAAAATATAAAATCACCTGAGCATCTAGAACCCCCAGGTTCTGGAGGCCTGGCAACATTCAACCTTCAGCCTAATACAGTTATTTCCACTGCAGTTATTACACTATAGTCTTGGGTCAGTTGGGGTGTGTTGAAAGGATTCAAGAAAAGAAAACAAAAAACAAGACTGAATTGTTTCCCTTAATGGTAATTTTTCCTCAGGCCATCATTAGATGAAAAAAAGAAGTTATGTTTTATCATAATGTTCGATCTGTGTTGTCGATCTTCATCTATTCTTGACTTGTGGGTGTATGGTTCCGATCTTCAGAACTGATTAGACTGATATATAGCTCGTGTCAACCAAAAATCTCTCAATGCTAGCATTTCATGATTGGTTGATGAACTTCATCTAGTTTATAAATAAGATGATGAATGTGAGTGTATTTTATCTGAAGAAGTCTCCATGAGAGAGATGAAAGTGCTTATGTGATGTGTTTTAAATAAAAATAATAGTATTTTATTCACGTTGAAGTCTTGTTAATTTCTACATGTCAACAAAATGTCGTACAGGAGTAGGAATTTTATTATGCCTGGCGACTAATGGAATTGGAGAAACCAAACAGTTAGCTTGAGGGTCTGATGATTGGGGTGCACTAGTCCCCGAGGATGGGACAGAGGTTCTGGAACTGGGTACAGAATCCATGGGTGGTGAAGCAGATTAGACCAGAGGAAGGGAAACCATACCTGTCAATGCCAGTAAGGTGCAATGAGGATCACTTTGGTTCTCAACCGAGTTGCTTTCTTGAGAAAAAGAGGGATCAAAGGGAAGGGGTGAAGGCATAAAGGAGACCCAAGGACCAATCGTGGAGAAAGACATCTCTGGGGTCTCCTCCTGAAAGGGAATTAGGGCAAAGTAGCTTCTGCACTTGTTGTTCAGGGGTGAAGCAAACAGGTTGCAGCAAGGCTGGCCCCAGCGAAGAAAGATGATCTTTGCTACTCTGGAGTTCAGAGACCACTCATGAGGCATGAGGATGCATCTGCTCAGTTTGTCCACAATCACGTTTGAACTCCCCAGGATGTGCATTGCTATCAGAAAACAGTTGGATGTTATGGCCCATTGCCACACTTGAAGAGCTTCTCGACACAATGGATAGGACTTGGTTCCCCCTTGTTCGTTGATGTACCAGACTAGAGACATGTTGTGTGATTGAATAGCTATCATCCCTTGATATGACAGGATAAAACACTTGCAATGCCAAAAGCACTGCCCTTATCTCTAGAACATTGATATGCAGATTGGCCTCAGAGGGGACTAAGTGCCTTGGACTGTCTTCCCAAGATAATGCACCCACACCCCATCTGGGAAGCATCCATAGTCACTATGGCCTTGGGCTGTGGGGGGACAAAGGGGTGGCCTAGAAGAATCTCCTCATATTGCATCCACCAGGCTAAGTCGTGTTTGCAGTGGCTGGATATGAAGACCAAATGATTCATGGGGTGGGTTAAGATAGCCAATTGGTTTGCAAACTGCCATTGGAGAAGTCTGATGTGAAATCTTGCCATTGGAAGTAATATGGTCACTGTTGCCATGGAGCCCAATGTCTGCAGAATCTGCTGAGTTGGTATTTTGTTTGAGTGAAGGAGAGGGTGAACCTGCGATTGTATTTTCTGCAACCTGTGGAGGAGAAATGATGCCACATAAGAAAGAGTACTGAGACGAGGTCCGATGAATTCCACATCATGAGAATGGATTAGTTGGTAATTTGCAAGACTGACCGTGATGCCCAACTGTTGAGACAGTTCCAGAATGAAGTCCGTAGTTTGTAGTAGTAGATGCCTGTCGGAAGTGGTGAGGAGCTAGTCATCTAGGTAAGGAAACACTCGGAATCTGTGCAGCCTCAAATGTGCTGTGACCGCTGCCATGGATTTGGTGAACACCCTGGGGCTATAGTAAGACCAAAGGGCAGCACTCTCAATTGGTAATGGCTGGCTCCTAGCCAAAAGTGGAGAAACTTTCTTGAGAGTTTGTTCATCTTTATGTGGTGATATGCGTCTTGAAAGTCGATAAAGCACATCCTAACATTTTCCTCTAAGAAGGGAATAATTGACTAAGCCATGACCATCCGAAATTTTCACTGTCAGACAAATTTGTTCAGAATACTGAGATCCAAAATTAGTCTACAGTCCCGTTTTCTTTGGCACTAAAAATAATCGAGTAAAACCTGGATCCTAATTGGTCTGGTGGGACTTCTTGGATGACTCTTTTTTTCTAGCAGCTTTTGTATCTCTAATGCTGCTTGATCTCTCTGACTGGGTGGAATGTTGGGAATTCTTGCTGGGGTTCTTGGGTAAAGAGGGAAAGGGATTAGATAACCTCTGGAAATGATCCTTAGCACCCAGGCATCAGTGGTTATGCATCATTAGGTGTTTGGGTGCAAGGAAAATCTTCCTCCAACTGCCTCCAGAGGTAAGCAATCGGGCCCTCTTTCAGGAGCGCTGGTAGGGTTGACCAGAGAAGGAATCCCTGGAATCCTGATTCTGTGGACTACCTCTACCTCTGGGATGGTGTATTCCATTGTAACTCCCATCTCTGCCCCAAGGGTAGTTCGAACCATGTGTACTGGAAAGGCTTCTGGGACTTCTTGAACCACATCTTACCACTCCTTTGATTCCTGAAGTAGGATCGTTGGAGTGGAAAAATGTATGTCCACAGCAGACAGAGTCTTTCCATCCTTTCACACCTGAATAGAGTTTCCTTTACTTTGAGTCTAAACAAAGAGGATCCATCAAAGGGAGCACTGACGAAGGAAGACTTGAATGGTTCCACAAACTTGCACAGGCACAGCCAAGCGTGTCGTCAGATAGCAACACCTGAACCTGCTGACCTGGTCACCACTTCAGCTGCATGTACAATGAGCCTCATGGACGAATTTGAAATAGGCTCCAGGGTAGCTAATTGGAAGGCCAATTTTTCTTGGACCCCCTCAGAAACTGCTCCCGCTGGGGTATCTGACAGTTCCTTGACAGATCCATTTGAAATCTACTAATGTGTGCCAAAAAATTCAAAGACCTGATAGAGAAGGTCAATGATGCATAGACCTGCTGCCCAAATCTGTCCATTGCCCTGGACTCTCAGTTAGGGGGATGTACAGTAGACCTTTCCTCAGCTAGTTCTTTCTTGGTGCCAGCTGCTACCACCATAGCATCAACTACTAAGCCTTTTGCCCAATGTGGATGGTCTTCAGGAGTGGAATGAATCTTATCAGGTCTCCAGGGGACAGGTTCTATAGAGTCAGCAGCCTTCCAAGCCCA
Source organism: Protopterus annectens (assembly GCF_019279795.1). Lineage (NCBI taxonomy): Eukaryota > Metazoa > Chordata > Ceratodontiformes > Protopteridae > Protopterus > Protopterus annectens. The sequence continues at coordinate 263,919,755 of NC_056745.1, read as the reverse complement.
CTGAGCGGTCAGCTTAATTAGGTCGTCAGTGGGCAAGGTCACACAGGAGGTAGACGAGTGAGCATTAAAGGTCTGCAAGTACATGGATTCCTCAGAGGAAGGGTCTTTGGGCTTCCAATCACCCCTGTGTTTCAGGATCAAAAGAATGTCTACGAAGGAAATATCTTCCGGGGGTAAGTGTGGGGAACCCTCCCCCTCATTAAAATCCATGTCTTCAGTAACAGATTCCTCAGGAGAATCAAGGTGTTTCCTCTTACACTATCTCATCTGAGGAGGCTCTTCAGTGGGAACATCTGAAGAGGACTCAGAAGAGGGGACACCTGTAGTAGGTAATTCTTGTGACCTTGGAGCACGCTGTCCAGGGGTTGAGGTTGGTGGTAGAACCGAAAAGCCTGGGTCACAGGGAGGGAGAGACTCTGGTAACACAGGAGGTACCTGATGTTCTTCGTGTTTCACTGTTGCAGTCATTACATTTGGGTAATCTGCTGGCAGGTTGCCCTCAGTCGGCCTAAATATCGAAATGTCTTGGGTCCTGCGTCAGTTACTGTCTCCTCTTCCATGACATCAGGTTGTCAGGGGTATAAAACATGCAGCCGATACCATTTTCTTCATTCTTTCTTGCCGCACGGTGCCCGAAGCAGAAGCAGTTCGCAAGTGCTGGTCGGCCGACTCCTGAAATTTTCACATTCGAGTTTCAGAACCGAAGTCTTCAATTAAAGCTAAGTACCCCATTGGGGAAACTTTTTCTTGCTCCTTTCGGATGTCTCTGCATTGGATGGGTCCGGAGCCACTGAGCAGGCACCGGCTTCTGAGGGTGTTTTCAGGCCTCAGCATTTCTATATAAAACCGACGCCAGCTTCAAAAACAAAGACAAAGGCAACTTCTAAGGCTAAAAAAATGACGCATGAGCCACGTGCTCAGGCCTCCATGCCCAAAAAACAGATGATCAAAATGGCTGAAGACTTAATTACCTTGATCAGAGGTACCCAACCCACCACCTGATAAGAGGCCTAGGCAAGACACTGATTATGAATCTTCAGATCAGGTTTCTATTTCTTCTGATCAGGAATTTTCTATACCACCCTATGAGGATTCAGATGCAGAGGAATCCATCCCATCTGCATCTCCTCCTGAAGATTATTCTTTTGGAGAAACCTTGCATACTTTGAGGGAACATTTTCACTGGGAGAGTCAGGATTTCTCAGAATCAAAGAAGAGGCTTAGGGATTTCCTCCTTCTTCCTCAGCACAGGCCTTTGGCCATTCCTCCTGTATTAGACATTGTTGATGATGTGTTTTCGGAATCAAGCATGACTCCAGATTCCCTACCTCTGGCTCCTAGTAAGCCAGACAGATATTACAGGGTTCCTGACTCCCACAAATTTTTATTCAAAATTCCTGCTGCTGACCCTGAAACTATTTTTCACAGGGTCCCAAGGGTGTAAAGGCCTCAACAGCTAAGAATCCTAGCCCCTCTGAAGAGATTCCAGGGCACTGGATAGATGGGGAAAGAAGGTTTATACGTCTGCAACCTTGGCAATTAGGGCCTTAAACTGCCAGTTTCATATGCTTAAATATCAACAGCATGTCATGGGATTATTGAAGCAGAAAATGATGTTGATTTCTGAATGTGTGGAAAATAAAGAATTACATGAATTATTACATGCAGCAGAACAGGTTGGAAAGAATACGTTGCAATGTGGTTTTGATTCCTTGGAGGCCTCGTGCAGGGCTGCAGTTACTGGATCTGTGATTAGAAGGCATGGCTGGCTCAAGGAGCAAAATCTGCATGATCATGTTAAAGCTAAATTGTTGGATGCACCCTTACAGCATGATACTCTGTTTGGTAATAAGGCAGAAGAGGTTTTAAAGAAAATGGAAGACAAAGCTAAGTCTATGCAAACTGTAAAAAAACTTCTTACAAGTGCAGCCACCAAGATTCAGTAGACACTGGCATACAAAAAATTGGTCCTTTCCTGTGTCCAACAGAGCCTCACGGGGCAAATCCAGACGTTCAAAAGGCTCTAGATACCAATCACAGGGTTCTTACAGGTTAAAGCAATGGGATACCTCTGCCTCCAAATCTGGAGGTAGCAAAGCACAACCCTACAGTAAAGAGTCTCAATGACTTCCTTCTGCCATCACCAAGCACTTATCTTTTGGCAGCCCTCTTAGGGGGAAAATTAGCACTTCTTGCTCAAAATTGGCAGTTAATAACCCAGGACATGTGGGTATTAAACATAGTATCCCAGGGATACAGATTTTATTTCCATACTTTGCCAATTCCAAATGGTTGGCCAGACCTGCCACAAAATCAATGGGCAGAGGCACAGAAACAAGTTACGTCCCTCATGGATATGGGGGCTATTCATCCAGTACCAGAACAGGAAAAAGGGCAAGGATTTTACTCGACTGTTCTTGGTACCCAGAAAAGACAAGGCATAGCGCCCAATACTGGATTTATCGACTTCGATCACATTCATGGACATCCCAAAATTCAAAATGCTGACTTTGCAACAGCTTCTGCTCATGCTGGGTAAGAATGCTTGGCTTGTGACTCTAGATTTAAAAGAGGCATACCTGCATATCCCAATAAGGGAATCATGCAGAAGATACCTTTATTTCAAGGCTGGTTTTATGCATTACCAATTCTCTGCACTGCCCTTTGGCTTATCTACTGCGCACAGGGTCTTTACAAAGTGCCTGGTACCAGTAATTGTATTTTGCAGACATAGAAGTATACAAATCTATCCTTACTTGGACGACCGTCTCATTCAAGCAGAAAACAAGGACATTCATCTCCAACATCTGGCGTTTGTAAAAAGGCTTCTAACATACCTAGGGTACACAAACGAAAATAAATCACAACTGGTACCATCTCAAAAGGTTACATTCCTGGGTGCAAGCTTGAATACAACTGCCCAGATGGCTTACCTTATGCCAGACAAACAAAGGCAACAGACTATTTACTTCAAACAGATGGCAACAAAAAACAAGTCATCTGCAAGACAAATTCTGCAGGCTTTGGGGTTCATGGCATCCTGCATTCTACTAATATCCATATGCAAGACTGCATATGAGGAAACTACAGTGGTATCTAAAACGTTTATGGAGCCAACATTGTCACAGTCTGGAAACAATGATTCCTCTCATTCCCTGCCTACAACAGGAGTTTTTTTGGTGGGCAGAGACATGCCACCAGAAGATGGGACGGTCTTTCATTCTACCCCCTGCCACCCAAACTCTAACTACAGATGCATCAGACTATGCTTGGGGGGCCCACCTGGCGGGGAGATGCATTCAGGGCATATGGACCCCAAAACAAATGCATCTGCATATAAACCAGAAAGAGATGTTAGCTGTTCAGAATGCCCTGACAGCCTTCAAGGACTTACTTCATCCAGGACAACTACTGATAAAGATGGACAACACCACGGTTATGTGGTACATAAACAAGCAGGGGGGTACACATTCCTACCCACTTTGCAGACTAGCCATGGCATTGTGGGACACAGCCTTGACTTACCAAGTACATCTTCAAGCTCAATTCCTGCCAGGAAAACAAAATACTCTGGCAGACAACTTAGGCAGAAATCTTATGGACCCTCACGAGTGGAAACTGGATCCACAAGTATTCAACATGATAACGGAGAAATGGGGGAGTCCAGACATAGATCTATTTGCCTCTCCCCAGAATTATCATCGGGACAAATTCTGCACAAGGACTTATCACAGATAAGCATGGAAAGTGGGCACCCTAACCTTCAGTTGTAAAAACCTATCAGTTTACGCCTATCCTCCTCTGCCTCTTCTTCCCAAGGTATTACTAAAGGCCAGACAGGAAAAAACAAAAATGATCCTAATTGCCCTGGACTGGCCTCAGCAGCACTGGTACCCAATTCTAAGGAATATGTCTCACCTCCCTCCTTGGTACTTGCCTCTAATACCCCATCTACTGTCCCAGCAGAGCAATCAAATTCTACACAATCAGCTCCAAACTCTGAACCTGGCAGCATGGCTGATCATGTAATTATTCAAACATCTCTCAGTAAATCTGTGATGGATGTTATTCTGGAAGCCAGAAGGCCTAGTACTAGAAAATCTTATGCTGATAAATGAAAAAGATTCTGTGCTTGAAACCAAGCATAAAGTACTGACACAGAGATGCTTGACAAGGGCCTATCTTTTTCATCAATAAAAATCCATGCCTCAGCCATTTTGGCTCATTACAACACAGAGCCTCCTATCTTTTCTCATCTTCTGCTAAAACAGTATCTTAGAGGGGCCAACAATGTAAGGCCTCCCAGATGATCACCAACTCCTGCATGGAACCTCAATTTTGTGTTGGAAAAGCTCACATTGCCTCCATTTGAACCAGCAGCTACTGTGGATATAAAGTTTTATCTTGGAAAACAGCATTCCTTCTGGCAATCACTTCAACAAGAAGAGTTTCAGAACTTCAGGCCCTCATGGCTGTGAAGCCTTTTATTACTTTTTACCCGAACAGGGTGTCCCTCAGGACCAGTCCTTCCTTTATGCTCAAGGTGGTATCCAGTGTGGCACTTAACCAAACTATTCACTTGCCAACTTTATACCCAAATCCGCAGAACAAGGGGGAGCGGATTCTGCATTCCTTGGACGTACACAGGCAACTAAGATTCTACTTTAACAGGACCAAATCTCTAAGAAAGTCTGAGCAACTGCTGGTGGCATTTGCTGCAGGATCAGAGGGGAAGGCTATATCAGACTATTTTCAAAGTGGATAAGCCACTGCATTCGTTTCTGCTATTTGCATCATGGTAAACCGGTGCCCAAGGGTATCAGGTCACATTCCACCAGGGCTGCATCTACCTCAGCAGCTTTTATCAGAGGGGTGCCAACCAAAGACATTCTAGAAGCTGCTACTTGGAGCTCTGTCTATACTTTTACAAAGCATTATCATTTGCCTCTCTTCTCTAAATCCAGGGCAGGCTTTGCCACTGCAGTTCTGCAGGGCTCCTAATGCTATTTAGCTCCAGCCTCCCATCCATAGCTTTGGGATTCTACCCAAATGTAATGACTGCAGCAGTGAAACATGAAGAACATAGTACAGCTGTGTACACCTACCATATATGTAGATGTTCGAGTGTATTCACTGTTGCAGTCTGGGTTACCCACCCACCATCCCCCTTTTTTCTAGAACTTCTCTTTCCTTCACTATATTCTACAGCCTTTGTGGTGTATTTGCTTTTAGATGAAGGTAAAGTTTATGCTGTTACAATTGCATGCGTATATATTTGCTCCCCATTTGGGGGGCACCTGACATCTGGGGCAAGAAAAACTGAAGAAAATGTCATCAGCTGCATGTTTTATACCCCTGACAACCTGACGTCATGGAAGAGGAGACAGCAACTGACTTAGGACCAAAGACTTTGATATTCAGGCTGACTGAGGGCAACCTGCCAGCAGATTACCCAAATGTAATGACTGCAACAGTGAATACACTCGAACATCTACATTTATGGTAAGTGCACACAACAGTACTAGATGAGGCAGTGGCCAAAGCTCTTTCCATGGCTTGAAAAGCAGGCCCCCCCTGAGAAGGGATGGGAGCCTGGAACTGAGATAGACAAACTCGAAACTGGGATCACACCCCACCTGACAAACCAGAATTGAGGAGGGGTCTTCAGTCAGCACAGCCCAAACAGGCAAGGCCGGCTACATAGAAAACTCAGGGCTGGCTCGAACCCCTCGGGCCTGATGGCAAAGATACAATCCTGGGGACCCGACAGTGCTGAAAGTACCAAAGGAGTCAGAGCCAGACTCAGCATTGAAGACAAAGTTGTCAGCACCAAAGCCTTTGGTACCTGCGAATTTGGAGTTGAGAGCTCCAAAGCCTGTGAAGAAGTCAGAGGAGGAGAAGAAGGGGTCGTAGGGGTGAAACCCCCTGCACCAGAAGGGAGAAGGGGCTGAGAAGATGAACGAAAACCCCTGGCTGTCAGGATCTGATCCACCGACCTTACAATATCCACTTCCGGTAAACCTCTGGTGGTGCGAACAGACAACTCAGAAGTAGACTTGGGTTTCTCCATGAAAGAGCTAGGGAGTTGTCCAATTAAGGGTTCCAAGAAGGGGGAATAGGTGGGCCTGAGTTGAGTGGAAATATCAGGCTTTAGCACCATATGCAGGACCATGGGGGCTATCAACGCCAGCACAGAAGTAGTGACAGTTGGTGCCGATGTCAGAACCATAGACATGGTTGAAATGGTAGTGGTCAAAGATTTAGTAAGTGTTGTGGTCGGTGTCAAAGACACCGGTAAGGTTCTCGCTGCTGAGGATTCAGACCTCTCCGAAGGTTTCGGAACTTTAGGTTTCGGTTCTGAAGAGAAATCCTCTTGTTAACAGTTGGTAATGAGGGAGACAACACCGAATGGGAGGATTTTGATCCAGAGACCAGAGGAGACTGGTCGGCCTTGGACAAGGCTTCTTTGAACAGGGCTTTAAGGAGCCCTTTGAGAATGAGTTTGTTTTTCTCCTCAGCCAGAGTTCTGTTGTGGAAACCCTGGCAGATTGTACAGTCAACACTCGTGGGGAACACCCAAATAATACACACAACATTCATGGTTATCAGAGTTTGGAATTTTTCTGCCGCATTCTGTACACTGCTTGAAGCCCATAGTGGAGCGTTTAGGATTTTCCACCATTGTCCTAACTAAAAAGGCAAGAGAGGCAGAGAGAAAGAAAAGAATGAAGAAAGAACAGAAAAACTTCAGTCACACCACAAGAAGAAATCTAGCAGTGATGGTAGAAATATTACCAACAGAAAAGATAGAGGGGGAGGAAAATCTACCAATGACGGTAAAGGGAAAAATGTCAACGGTAAAGGAAACCACACATTCACTAAGGGTAGACCAAGATTTTTAAAACTACAGAATAAAGGATTTTCAGAGAACTATTAAGGAGAGTAAATAAAGTTTTACTTAGCTATGAGAGAGGAGCTGGCTGATTGTGGAGTAATGCTGCCAGGGGCGTTGTAGGTAGACTAGCAGCTAGAGAGATTTTTGGCTGACACGAGCTATACATCGGCCTGATTGGTTCTGAGGATTGGAACTGTATACCCACAAGTCAAGAATAGATGAAGATTGACAACACCAGGTGGTGGTTTAAAAAACTGTAAAATACACCTCAAAAAACATCTAGAACTCCAAGGTCTCCTGGGGGGCTTAAGGACCATAGTCACCTGGCTCAATGTAGTTGTTTCTTCCTCAGTTATTGAAGTACAGTTTTGCTTAATAAAATGTGTTGAATGAATGAATACATGTAGAAAAAAAATGAAGAGCATGTGTCAGAGGGTACAATGGGAAGTTGAGGGGCACAGTGGAGCCCTTTTACATAGGGCAACAACTGACCTAAGGCTGGCCCTGAAATTGGTGATGATATTGTTTTTACTCAAGAACAAATGCACACTAACATCATACTTTATAAGCCAGGTCTATCATAAGACACAGTGGTGGTATTTTACCATACAAGCATATGCACTTCCATTACCAAGCTAAGTCTATTACAAGATATGCATGCAAACACACTCTCACTGCACACTTCTATTCCTCTAAATAGCACTGTCAAGTGTAGTGATGTTCATCTCCTAAAGCAACACTAGGAACAGCCAATGCCACTCAGTGTTTATTAGACAAATAGAAAAAGGAAGCAGATTGGCAGGGCTTTCTTCTCTATCAACACATATAGACCTATACAGTTGCCAATCCAACTATCACATCTTCAGGATGGGGGTTGAAGCCTGAACACCTGGAGAAAATGTACACAAATGGAGGGAGTATGTAGAGACTCCTCTCAGAATGCATTCCCAGCCAAGAACTGAAACAGAAAACCTCTTGCTGCGAGGCAACATTGTTACTTCCTGAAAGACTACCACTGTGCAAAGTTACTTAGAGGCAAATTGCGGATTCACCTGTGGCAGATCTTTGGGATGTTACAGAAAACCACGGTACCTGGATAAAGCTCACTTACAGAAAGGAAGGATATGCGGACTGCACACAGAAAGAAACATAACAAAGATTTCCATCAGATAACCAATAGCTGTCAGTGATACAACTCACTGCACCACTGTGCCAATGTTCATCTACTTTCATGAACATTCTGGTCAGACCACCAGAAATAGCCTATTATTGTGGACTTGTATGATGTCTGATTGTGAAGGAAAATTAAATAAATTATGGCAAACTTGTTTCTCTAACACTGCAATATCCCTCTACACATACACATGCATAAATCACTGCAATTATAATTTTACACGGATTTCAGCAAAACACCCCACACATACATGTATAAATCACAGCAATGATCATTGTACACAGATTTCAGCAAAAAGTACAGTTTTGTACCTACCATAAATGTAGATGTTCGAGGATTCCATTGCTGCAGTCCTTACTATTGGGGTATAGTCCGCGTCCAGTCGGCCCGAATACCAGAGTATAAGGCTGACGTCGGTCAGGGCGCATTAGACTGACGTCAGTACGCCAGGGTACTAATGCGCATGACCGACGTCATATCCTCAGTCTTTTCTTGCCCCAGATGTCAGAAGACCCTAAAAAGACAAGTCCCAAAATACCTGCACCAAAAACATGTACAATATATACAAGACTATATACAAAAATATAAGCATGTAAACTCACCTACACAACCACCCCTAAACATAGAGGGGAAGGAGGGAGGATTGGACTGCAGCAATGGAATCCTCGAACATCTACATTTATGGTAGGTACAAAACTGTACTATGTTCTTCGTTTTCCATTGCTGCAGTCCTTACTATTGGGTAGAATCCCAAAGCAGAGGTAAGGGAGGCTGGCAAATCATAAAGAAGTAGGAGCTGACAACATGCCTTGCAAAACAGCTGTGGCAAAACCAGCCCTAGACTTAGAGTAGATAGGAAGGTGATAATGCTTAGAGAAAGTATGCACTGAACTCCAAGTAGCTGCTTCCAAAATATCCTTAGTTGCCACCCCTTAGAAATGCTGTTGAAGTGGCAGTAGCCCTAGTGGAATGAGGCCTAATCCCAGCTGGAATCTCCTTGCCATGATGGGAATAACAAAATGCAATGCAAAAGCCAATCCACCTAGAAATAGTTTGTTTTGACACAGGCTTGCCCTGTGAACTCAAAGCAAAAGAAACAAACAACTGCTGAGACTGCCTAAAATCCTTAGTCCTGCTTAAATAATAACGCAATTGCCTGTGTACATCTAAAGTGTGCAAAATCTTTTCCCTTTATTTTGAGGATCTGCATAAACGTAGGCAAATGAATAGTTTGGTTTAAAGCCACACTAGAAACCACCTTAGGCATAAAGGAAGGATTAGTACGTAATGATACCCTATCCTTATGGAAAATCAAAAGGGCTCTACTGCCATAAGGGCCTGCAACTCAGACACCCTTCTTGCAGAAGTAATAGCCAACAGAAAAGCAGTCTTCCATGACAAGTATTTCAATTCAGCAGTAGCTGCAGGCTCAAAAGGTTGTAGAGTAAGTTTTTCCAACACAAAATTGAGATCCCAAGCAGGAGTAGGAGCTCTACGTGGGGTCTTATATTCTTTGCCCCTCTAAGAAACTGCTTGAACAAAGGATGCGAAAACAAAGGTGGGTCACAATCATAGTGAGCTGAAATTGCTGCAGCATGAATCTTAATGGAAGAGAAGGACAAACCTTTGTCCAATAACTCAGTAAGATATTGAAGAGCCACACTCAAATTAGGCTCAGAAATCTCCAAATTCTTTGCTGTACTCCAAAATAAAATCTCTTCCATTTTTCTGCGTACACTCTCCTTGTACTAGGTCTTCTAGCTTCCATAATCACATTTAAAACTTGTTGAGGAAGTTGAGACCTGCTGTGTTTCAACACAGAATATGCCAAGCTGTTAGATGAAGAGAGTGAAGCTTGACATTGAGCAGATGACCGTCCTTCTGAGATAACAGATGAGGAATCAGAGGTAAAGGCCATGGAGGCTTCTTTACCAGACTCCGTAGTAGTGGGTACCAGTGTTGCCGAGGCCAATCTGGAGCTATCAAAATCATCCTTGGCCTGTCTTGTCTGACCTTTAATAGTACCTTTGGAAGAAGAGGCAGAGGTGGAAAGGCATACACATGAAGGTTTTTCCAACTGAAAGACAGAGCATCCACTTTCCAAGCTGTGTGATGAAACCCCTTTGTGCAATACTTTGGCAGCTGGTGGTTTAGTGGAGAAGTGAACAGATCTATGTCTGGAGTTCCCCATGACACTGTCAATTTCTGAAATACATGAAGATCCAGTTTCCACTGTGGGGATCCATGATTTGTCTGCTTAACACATCTGCTAAGGAGTTCTGTGCTCCTGGCAGAAACCTTGCCTGAAGAGTTAGTTGCAAGCTTAGCGCAGTCTCCCATAAAATCATTGCTTGCCTGCATAGAGGATAAGAATGTGTTCCCCCTTGCTTGTTGATGTACCACATGACAGTTGTGTTGTCTGTTAGAATCAACACCTGCCCTGGAAGAAGTAACTCCTTGAAAGCCATTAATGCAAACTGGACTGCTAACATCTCCTTCATGTTGATATGTAGATGCTGTAGTCTGGCAGGCCACTTGTCTTGTATCCACTTTCCATTTAGATGAGCTCCCAAGCAATGTCCGAGGCATCTGTCGTTAAAATCTGACTTGCCTCTGGCCGGGTCACAGAGAGTCCCTTGTTTAGGTGACATTCCTGAGCCCACCACAAGAATTCTTTTGAAGGCAAGGTATTATTTGAATGACAGTGTCCAAATCCTGGCAGTGCTGTGTCCATACATTTTGAGATACCATTGTAGCTTCCTCATATGCAGTTTGGCATTGGGAAGCACCAGAATACAAGATGCCATGAACCCTAATGCTTGAAGGACTGTCCTTGCAGTCAGCACGGACTGATGAGATAGTTGATGGAAGTAAAGTGACAGACTCTTTTGTTTGTCCGGGGTTAAAAAGGCCATCTGGGCTGCTGTATTCAGTCTCACACCCAGAAAGCACATGTCTTGAGAGGGTACTAGACTGGACTTTATTTCGCTCACAGAATACCCTAGGCATCTTAGCACTGCTATAACATATTCCAGATGCTGTAGAAGGTCTTCCTTTTCTTGAGCCAGAATCAGGCAGTCGTCCAAGTAAGGATAGATTTGAATTCCTTGAAGCCTGAAGTAAGCTATCACTGGAGCCAGAACCTTTGTGAATACTCTGGGCAGTAGATAAGCCAAAGGGCAATGCAGAGAACTGATAATGAGAATTTCCAGCTCGAAACCAGATACTTCCTGCAACTTAGCCTTATAGGCACATGAAGGTAAGCTTCCTTGAGATCTAAAGTTACCATCCAGTGATCTTTGCCCAGCAGAGGTAAAAGCTGTTGTAACGTCAACATCTTGAACTTGGGAATGTCCAGAAAAGTGTTGAGGAGAGATAAATCCAAAATTGGTCTCCACGTGTTCCCCTTCTTTGGTACTAGGAACAGGCGAGAATAAAATCCTAGGCCCCTTTCTGATACAGGGACTGGCTGAATGGCCCCCATCTGGAGTAACTGTGAAACTTGCTTGTGAGCCTCCTTTCTTTGTGGAGGAGGAACGTCTGGCATGCCTTTGAAAGGGGCATTGTATGGAAATAAAATCTGTAACCGTGGTGAATGATATCCAACACCCATTTGTCTTGAGTAATTAAATCCCAATTTTCTTTGAAAAGAGACAGTCTTCCTCCCAAAGGAGCTGCCAGACGAGAATCTACTGGCAGCTGAAAAGACAGGTCATTGGGTCTGTTTACGAAAGGACTGACCCCTGCCCTCACCAGAAGTCTGAGCAGGTGAACTCCCTGTTCTAGGCCTAAAAGAACCTTGAGCCCTGCCCCTACCACGCCTAGACCTACCCCTAGACTGGGAATCATAAGCAGGATATGTCCACCCCTTAGCAGGCCAATTTCTACTAAACTTCGGTGGCTGCACCTGCAAAAAATCTTTAACAGTTTGCATAGACTTAGCTTTGTCCTCCATTTTCTTTAAAACTGCTTCCACAGGCGATCCAAACAACACATCAGACTGTAAAGGAGCATCCAAAATCCTTGTCTTAACATGCTCAGCTAAATTCTGATCCTTCAACCAGGCATGCCTGCGAAGAACAGAACTAGTAGCAGCCACCCTCGAGGAGGCCTGTACAGCATCAAAACCACATTGCAAAGAATGCTTACCCACTTGCTCAGACACATGAACCAAATCCAGCAACTCTTTACACTCAATACCTTGCGCCAAAGCATCCACCTTAGATTTTAATTGTGAAAGGAGATAATTCTGATATTTTAGCATGTGAAACTGACAATTCAACGCTCTCATGGCTAGAGTGGAAGAAGTATACACTTTCTTTCCCCACCTATCCAAGGCCCTTGCCTCTTTATCAGTGGGAACAGGATTTTTAACCACAGAAGCCTTAACACCTTTAGGCCCTTGAAAAATAGTTTCTGGGTCCGCCCTAGGACTCTTAAACAAATACTTATGAGCTTCGGGCACCCCATAATACCTATCAGGCTTAACAGGAGCAGGAGGCAAAGAGTCAGGGTTCAGGGAAGCCTCTGCAAAAACATCTTCCACCACATTCAACACAGGAGGAATAGCTAAGGGCCTATGCTGGGGTAAAAACAAGAATTCCCTAAGCCTTTTCCTGAATCAGAGTAATCCTGGCCTTCCCATTTAAAGTGCTCCCTCATGGAATGCAGAGTCTCTGAAAATGAGAAATCCTCAGGAGGAGAAGCTGTAGGAGTGGAATCATCCACATCAGAATCAGAATAAGTAGGATACTCCTGCAAGTCTTCCAAGAGAAGACTCTGAAGCCTCTGAACACTGTTCAAAACTATCAAACTCGGTTCCACCCTAGGCCTCTTATCAGGCGGGGCATAGAACCTCTAATCATAGTAATCAAATCTTCTGCCATTTTAAGCATATGTTTCTTAGGTACAGAACCCGAAATGCTAGGAGAAGCCCCACTGAAGCTGAACTAGGCCTACCTCTCAAAAAGTTTTGGCAACAGAAGGAGAGGCTCTAACTACCTTGGGAAGAGAGGGAAGAACAGTTACCTGAGAAGCCCCTCAGCCTGGCCTAACTCCTGAGAAGGCACATCCTGTAACAGTAAAGTTTCTGCCTGAGACTCCATGGAAACTCCTGGCAAAACCTCTGGCTCCACTGAGTTTCTAAAGAACCGACGTCCGGGACTGCCGGTTCATCAACCCTAGGCTTCACTGTTTTGTCCTTGCGCTTCTTGGAAGCGGGCGCCGGAGCATCCGACGGCATTTTATAATTGCAACGCTTCCCAAACACTAACCTGGCACAGTCTAACCTCCTCTTAATAGTGCGTTTGTTAAACCTAGCACAAGAGCGCAACCAACAACGCCGTGCTCAGGCCCTAAACAAGGTATACACAAGGTATGGTAATCCCTATGAGGTATCTGTTTCCACAAGAAATACAGTTATTCACTTTTTCTGACATCCGGTAAAATACTGAGGCAAGAAAAAACCAAAATGTTCTAACGGGTACTTAGCCAACTCTGTTTGGTCTGAAACTCCGGTTTCGGAAATATTTCAGAACGCCAACCTGCACTCGCAAAACTGCTTCTGCATCGGACCATGCGGCAAAAAAGACTGAGGATATGACGTGGGTCATGCGCATTAGTACCCTGACGCACTGACGCCAGCCTAATGCGCCCTGAGCGACGTCAGCCTTATACTCTGGTATTCGGGCCGACTGGACGCGGACTATACCCCAATAGTAAGGACTGCAGCAATGGAAAACGAAGAACATCATCCACACACATGCATAAATCACAGCAATGATCATTGTACACAGATTTCAGCAAAATATAATACATTTAGCTGCTTCTGACATGACAGATCAGTGACTGTCCAAATGTGATCAATAGCAGCTGCTTACATTGCATTTGAGTAAGATTGAACATTTCTGGTATTGAGAAGATCAAAGAATGTGATGCGCACAAGCTTATGTGCTGCCACCAAGTTTTAGTGTCACTTAAAAAGAAAAAAAGAAATAAAACTTCAGTTTCATTCTGCACAACAATCTACAGGAAATCGGATCACATGATTCACATACTAGTACTCGAAATAAAGCTATGGATGAGGATGTTAATTTCTTAAAGAAATCTACATGTATTGCACAAGAAACAAAAGTGATGCTAACAACCCTTTAAATTACAAGGCAGTGAACTAGCATGCTAGATTGAAACTCACTTTTTCAAATTGTTCCAATGCAAAAGGAAGTATCTGAACTGACTTGCATTAGTACTACACGAGACATTCACCACTGGGTGCTGCACTTTCTACCCACCGCATAAAAAGCATGCTTGTTGACTGAGTGCACAGCAGCGGTCTTACGTCAGCTTATGCCCTAGGCAAAAGGGCTCCATGGCACCCCCACACACACCACCCAGGTGCCCCATATCCTGGTCTACCTACACCAAATAACTACTGCAAAAGCACCCCTGCTACAGCAGCGTCCTAGGCAGCCACCTAGTTGGCCTATGCCTAAGGCAGTCTATGAGTGCATTAAACTGTCTTTACATATAATATACGTTTTTATCTTTGCCCTCATGTTCTGTAATGACTGAAAAGGGTCCATGGAGCTGCCCGATTACTCATTTAAGAAATAAAACTGAAATATATTACTTTCTTCTCACTTTCATTTTGGCAAGTACCTCCTGTCTCACCTACCACCACTGTCTTTGTCAACATTAGTTCTCATATTTCAGCACCCCCTACCATAATTTCAGTTCTCATTCTCCAGAATGCCATCCTTCTACTGAAGTTTTAAATCCTCCTTCTGCTGTTTCCTATGCAATTCATGCTCCCTCCTGCATGACCCTTTCTTTTATTTTCACTAAGAATAGCTCCAGTGCTGCACTTTCCTTCTGTGCACCCCTACAGCAACTCTAAATTGTTCCAAACTGCATCATTTCCATTTGCTAATATCCTTGCCCCTAGCAATCAAATATTTTACATCCCTCTAAATTTGAAACACTCACTGTCCCACAATTCCCTCAGGAATTATGTCACTCCACAATCTTCTCATCTCTTCATCTCCCACTTTCCCTCAGTGATGCATGGCAATGTTATATTTGCCTTATTAATTTAGGCTTCCCAACAATAGTATGCTTCAAGGGAGCTTTCATCTGTTAACTATTTCTCCCTTAAAATCCCTGAGGATATCAATGTTTCTGTCATATAATCCCGCTGGCTGTACAAATGGAAAACTGCGTGTTGAAGTTTTGTTTACCAGGTTAATCCTACTGGGAGTTAGCCCATTTACACAGAGGACCCAGAGGGAGATTCCATTCGGAAAATTGCATAATTTTCATTACAAGAACATGGCATACTTTTCAGTTGTACAGCCGAAGTCCAAACATATACATATTTATAGATAGAAGTATAAAGGTGAGTTATAGCATGACAGTTGTTTCAGTTATATACAAAGTGCATGTAAATTTCCATTTGCATGTTATTTTGGGAGTCTTTACTGTATATTATGATTTCCACCCAAAGTAATAATTTCCATTAGCACATGAAACAGGTATAGATTTTGAAATTACGTTTTCAAGTATGAAAGACAATGGTTAGAAATGCTAGGAAGGCATTTGTACTGTCTTGAATCCATACCACCAGAAATAGATGTGTTGTGCAGAGGAGCAGCACTGGCTGCATCATGGTTTTATAGGAGGTGTATGTGGCAAGTGGTATACACAAGTTTTTCCACTGACTTTTAAAGGAGAAAAAAAAAAACTTTGGGTAACTTTTGTTTGCTCATGCAGACGACTTCAGCTATTTGCTATGGAGTTGCTTGGGGAACTGTCAGCAAATTTGACTTGGTCTTGTCAGTTATAAGAACATGGTTAGATGGTTTTAGTTCACAAGGCAGCATCTGGTTGAAGTCAGGGCATGGAGTACCAAAGAGTAGTTTGTGGTAGCGGAGAATACCCAATTTAATTTTCTAGTCATCCAGCTTACGTTAAGAGAGACAGAATTTGTGTGAATAAGCTGGTTCATTAGAAGTACATTTAGCTATTTTATTGCATTATTAATATATGTATTTGCCTTTGTTGACCAGAAGAGTTTGACTGTGTGAAAGTCACCTTTTCTACAGAGGCCTAAAGAGAAAAGCACCACAATATGACATACAACATAGGAAAAAGATACGACTAGCAGCTACAAATTCTAAAAAATGCTGGAGTGAATAATGGCA
The DNA here is from genome assembly GCF_019279795.1 of Protopterus annectens. Lineage (NCBI taxonomy): Eukaryota > Metazoa > Chordata > Ceratodontiformes > Protopteridae > Protopterus > Protopterus annectens. Next base: position 263,903,488 of record NC_056745.1, on the reverse strand, counting down.
ACATAGAAATATTGTAAAATCTGCAAATTCTAATATAAAAATATAACCCAGCTCTAAAAAACAAAACATTAAGTACATAATGAAAAGTTGCTTCAAATGCATGCAGTCATACAGCTTGATACCTATACTACAAATAGTGTAGCTATATTAAAACTTATTGCATATACTTTGTATACTTTAAAATGGCTAAATAAGAAGTTATGTACCTACCATAACGTTCCATGTTAGTTGTCTTCTCTCGCCTTCTTTCTTGCTTGATGGGTTCGGAGCCGATCCTCGGCTCCGACTCGGCACTTGCTAAGCTCGAGAGTCACTTTTACCAGCTCGAGGCAGCCCCATATCCCATGATGCAAGGCGGTACCCAGATCTCGTTTGATGACAAAGGGCAATAGCACCAAGCATAAATACTTCCCAAAGGAAGAAAGAAAGCCTACAGGATGAAAGAAGGACCAGTTCTGAATGGTCTTCAGCATAACAATCTCTTGTAGAAAGGTCTGTCCAGGCCTGGGGGAAGGAGGGAGGGTCGCAAGAAAGAAGGCGAGAGAAGACAACTAACATGGAACGTTATGGTAGGTACATAACTTCTTAATGTTAAGTTGTCAATCTCGCCTTCATTCTTGCTTGATGGGACCGCCCCTAGCACCTCTATCCTGGGTGGCTCAACGGAACAGACTCTTGAGGACTGTAGAGCCAAAACTGGCTCTGTCCCTGGAGGCCAAGTCCAATTTGTAATGGGAAACAAAAGTATGAGGAGTGGCCCAAGTGGCTGCTGCACAAATAGTGTCTAAAGGAAGTCTAGCTTGAAAGGCTGTAGAAGTAGCTAAGCTCCTAGTTGAATGTGCTTTAGGTTTTGAGCACAGCTGTTTTCCCCTGAGCAGATAAATTTCAGAGATGACAGAAGAAAGCCATCTAGATAAAGTCACTTTAGAGACAAGAAGGCCTTTCCTGTTATCCGCATAGGAAACAAAGAGTTGATCGGATTTCCTAAATTGTTTAGTTCTGTCCAAATAATATCTGAGTTGGCAGTGGACATCAAGATAATGTAATTTTGTTCCGATCTGTTTGAATAGTTTGGAAAAATACAGGAGATCAATGGATTGATTCAAATTAGTTTTGAGGCGACCTTAGGGAAAAAGGTCGGATTAGTTCTCAATGATACTCTGTCCTTGTGAAAGACCAAATAGCGGGGTCGAACCGAAAGAGCATGAAGTTCAGACACCCTCCTGGCCGATGTAATAGCTACTAGGAATAATGTTTTCCAAGAAAGAAATTTTAGGAGCAAGAAACAGCTGGCTCGAAGGGGAAGAATCAAGGATGTCAGCACTAAATTTAGATCCCATTGAGGAGGAGGATTCCTGATTGGAGGCTTTAGCAGGAAAATTCCTTTCAAGAAGGCTTTACAAAGCCTATGGGACATGATATTGTGATCTGCGATCCCGACATGAAAGTTCGAGATAGCAGCCAGTTGAACTCTAACTGTGGAAGAAGAGGAGCCTGCATGAAAAATCTCCGCTAAGAAGTCCAAAACTGCCTGAACTGGGGCAGTGAAGGGATCGATATTCTTGGCTTTAGCCCAATAAGAGAAACGTTTCCATTTGCTTGTATAAATCCTCCTGGTAGAGGATTTTAAAGAAGCTACTATGATGTCTCTAACAGGGTTAGAGATCAAAGGAAGCCTGGCTAAGGAAGGAAGTGGAGCAACCATGCTGAGAGGTTGAGAGAAGGGATAGACCGGTGCAGCTGACCGGATTGGTGAACCAGAAGATCTGCCACTGGGTCCAGATGCCATGGCTGCACCAAAAGGTGACGATGGAGGAACGGAAACCAAATTTGTCGAGGCCAATAAGGAGCAATGAGAATCATTTTGGCTCTCAAAACGGTAGCTTTCTGGATAACCTGAGGGATTAGAGGAAAAGGAGGAAAAGCATAAAGAAGTCCCTGGGGCCAATCCTGGGTCAGAGCGTCTCTGGGGGGATGGCCTGACAGAGGGAAGAGAGAGAAGAAGTCTGGGCATTTGCTGTTTTGGGGAGTAGCAAAAAGATCGCAACATGGGACCCCATTCCAGAAAAATCTCCTCCACTATAGATTGCTTGAGAGACCACTCGTGAGGCATGAGAATAGCTCTGCTCAATCTGTCCGCTAAAATGTTGGTTTTCCCAGGGATGTGCGTTGCTACCAGAAACCGATGAGAGGAGATCGCCCATTGCCACAGTCTGAGCGCTTCTCGACACAAGGGGTAGGATTTGGTTCCGCCCTGTTTGTTGATATACCAAACTACAGACATGTTGTCTGTGTGGACTGCAATTGTCCCTACAGGAAGAGAGTCGTTGAGGGCTTGCAACGTTAAAAGCACTGCTCTCATCTCTAGGACATTTATGTGCAGGTGGTACTCGAACGGTTGCCACGTCCCATGAACCATCCTGTCCTGATAATGCCCCCCCCACCCGATCAGGGAGGCATCCGTGGTGACAGTGGCTACCGGGGATGGGGGTACAAAGTGTCTGCCTTGGTGAATCTGGGGAGAAGTGATCCACCAAGTAAGATGATTTTTGCAAATCTGTGTCACCAGAATGTGGTGACGCATTGGAAGTTGTTGGTAAGACCACTGAGTGAACAACATCCACTGAAGAAGGCGCATGTAGAAGCGAGCCAGGGAAGAAGAGTAATGGCCGCAGCCATGAGACCTAATACTTTTAGAACCATTCTGGCCTGTACCTTCTTGTTGGCTAGAATGATCCTGACATGACTTTGAATGTCTGAAACTCTTTGGTCTGTAAGGGTAGCTGACATCCGAACAGTGTTTAAGTTTGCGCCTATGAAAGTAATAGACTGGCAGGGCAATAAGGATGACTTTTCAAGTTGATCGAGATGCCCAAATGAGAACAAAGATTTATTGTGTAATCCCTGGCTTGAACAAGCTGATGCCTGGTGGTGGCTGACAGGAGCCAGTCGTCGAGATACGGAAACACCTGGAATCCTTGACGTCTCAGGTGAGCCGTGACCACTGCCATGCATTTGGTGAACACCCTGGGGGCTGTGGTGAGACCAAAGGGCAGGGCTCTGAACTGGAAATGACTGGACCCCAGCCGAAAGCGGAGAAATCTCCTGGAGCGTCTGTGAATTTTTATGTGATAGTACGCATCCTGAAGATCTATTGAGCACATCCAGTTGTCCTTCTGCAAGAAGGGTAGAATCGACTGAAGAGTGACCATTCGGAATCTTGTCTTCCTCACAGACTTGAGTCTGCTGAGATCCAATATTGGTCTCCAGTCTCCCGTCTTTTTGGGGACCAAAAAGAACCTTGAGTAGATTCCGGGCTCTGAATGGTCTGTTGTAACTGGCTGAATGGCTCTTTTTTGCAGTAGTTTTGAGACTTCCAACTCTGCAATTTCCCTTAGACCGGGTGGTACGTCTGGGAGGGAATTTGAGGGATAGAAAGGACTTTCCTCAAAAGGAATTATGTAACCCTCGGATATGATCGACTGTACCCATCTGTCTTGAGTGAGAGAACGCCAGGCTTCTGGGTACAGTGATAGTCTTCCCCCGACTGCCTCCAAGGAGGGACAGCCGGGCAACATCTCAGGGATGCTGAAAGGGCTTGTCAGAGAGAGAGTCTCTGTTTCCCTGGTTTTGTGGACCCCCTCTGCCTCTAGAGCGGCGTCTGTTGTTGTTACCCACTCTGCCTCTAGGGGTAAACTGACCACGTGAATCCGGCGTGACTCCTTGGGATTTGCGGAACTACATTTTGCCACCCTTCTGTCCTTTGGGATAAGGTCTAGAAGGGGTGGAAAAACGGACTCCTATGGCAGAAAGAGTTTTGCCGTCCTGCTCACACCTGGTCAACGTTTCCTTCACTTGAGGGCCAAACAAAGCTGACCCATCAAAGGGAGAGTTTGTGAAGGACGCCTTAAAGGGATCTGCAAAATTACATAGTCGCATCCAGGCTTGGCGCCTAAGAGCCACACCTGTACCTGCGGCCCTACTCGCTCCATCAGCAGCATATGATATAAGCCGCATGGAGGAGTTTGCAATGGAGTCAAGGGTTCCTAGCTGCGAAGCAATTTTTTCCTGAGCCCCCGCAGCTGTAGGATCCTGCACAACTTCACCTAGCTCCTTAAGGATATCCCTTTGGAGTCTGGTGAAGTAACAAAGATAGTTCAGCGAACGCATAGCAAAGGCCGCTGAAGAAAACATCCGCTTACCATATCTATCCATGGTCCTAGAGTCCTTATTAGGAGGATGGACAGGTACGGAAGGATCTGCAAGTTCCTTCTTAGTGGCAGCCGCCACCACCATGGCATCAGCAGGGACACCTTTTGTAAGGAATTGCTTGTCCGACGGGGCAGTAATAAATTTAGAAGGCCTCCTAGGGACAGGCTCTACAGAGTCAGGAGCAGTCCACGCCTTTCGAGCAATAACCTGCATAAGGGGGTCGAAAGGTGGAGACACCCAGGAGGTGGAGGGCCGAGATCCAAACGCCTCCAGGTATACTGACTCATCCTCAGAGGGATTGTTGGTGGGCCAGTTTCCCCTCTGACTAAGGAGTTCTAGGATGTCTGAGAAGGAGACATCCTCAGAGGGGGATCTTGGGGATCCCTCTGACTCATCTAAGTCAGTATCCGAAGTGATAGACTCAGGGGAGTCTACGTGTTTCCTCTTACAAGTCCTCTTCCGCGGAGGATCACCAGACAAATCAGGAGAATCCTCAGAAGAGGGGGATATTCCCAGTGGGGAAACCTGAGGCGGAGGATCTCTGGGTCCGGGAGCAAGAGAAGTGGCAGAGATGTCAACAGGCACTATAGAGGGAGGAGCTAAGGGAACAGACTGCTGGCTGAGTCCAGAGGCCAGCACACTCTTCATCACCTCGGCTCCCTCCCAGGGAGGTCCGAGAGAACCCGCTCCAAAGAGCTAGGAACTCCAGGACCCACCGAAAAGGAAGGCTCCGAGGCAGATGTCTGAGCCGAGCTCACCAAGGCCGAGGCTCCAAGGTGAAGAGCAGGGTCGGACAAGGGTCCGATGCCACTCACCCCCTCGGAGGAGACCAGGGAAGCCCGGCCACCGAATCCCTCTAAGGAAGGTCTCGAAGAGGAGATAAGAGTAGAGGCTGAAGGAGCAGAAGGGGGTATCTGTCCCTCAGCCGTAGCAGAAACTATTCCCGAAGACTCCAACTCCAAACTCTGGGGTAGAGTCGAAGGAGGAACTGCAATGGGGTGTGGACTAATAGTAGTCTGCTGAGACGGACTATGTAGAATTTGGGCCAGTGCCTGTGACTTTAGTAGTCTACTGACCACTCTCTCCAAATCATGGTCAGAAAGCCTGGATGACCTTGAAGATCGGCTCCGATGGCTCCGCTCCGAGAAGAGAGGCGAAGCCGGAGCCGAAAGTATTGGCTCCAAGGAAGGGGACCTAGACCTCTTCCTCGAAGGAACCATCGGAGCCGATGAAACTACTGAAACTGTCGGAGCCGACAACTTATCGGCACCGACAGGTAGCTTCGATGTATCGGCTCCAGCCGGAGCCGATACGGCCATAAATGTAAGGGTGTCGGAGCCGACACCGATGCCTGGGCCACATGGTGGTCGGAACCGATCGGAGCCGACACCGAAGTGGTCGAACCAGAGTCGGCACCGATAGCCATCTGTGCCGAAGGTTTAGGTAACCCAGAATCGGCTCCAGCCGGAGCCGATCTCGACTCTGAATGAGTCGGAGCCGAGGCCACAGGCTTGGACACAGAAGCCTGGGCCTTGGAAGACTTAGAAGTCTTAGATGGGGCCGACTTAGCCAGAGAGCCCTCCGGCTTAAGAAGGCCCCTCAAAATCAATTTATTTCTTCTTTCCTGCAGGACTCTCTGGCTAAAAGAATGACATATAGCACAGGAGTCCTGCAGGTGAAGAGGCCCCAGACAGTACAGGCAAGAAGTGTGACCGTCTGTCAGAGACATCTTCTGACAGCACGAGTCACACTTCTTAAAGCCTGAGACCCTTTCTTTAGACATGGTGTAAAACACACACACACACACACACACCAGTCCAAGAAATTAAATTAAATATACCAAAAGGTATCACTAACAGACACACACACACACCCTAACAGGGGGGGGATGGGATGGGTTTTAGTCTGACTAAAAGTTTTGAGGAGACAGGGAAATTTTCTGTCAGAAAGGAATTAAAACTAAGTTAAAACTAACAATTTAAGGTTTTTTGTAAAAAGGGGCTAAAATAGTAAAGTAATAATTCACTTACCAGGAGCTGGTAAAAGGAGGACCTCATCAGCGAAGCAACAAACGAGATCTGGGTACTTACCGCCTTGCATCATGGGATATGGGGCTGCCTCGAGCTGGTAAAAGTGACTCTCGAGCTTAGCAAGTGCAGAGTCGGAGCCGAGCATCGGCTCCGAACCCATCAAGCAAGAATGAAGGCGAGATTGACCACTTAACATCTAGTTATACGTTTGCCAATATTTCAACAAGAAACTGAAGTTAACCATATGATTTAGGTGTTGACAAAAAAAGCCCCATGTTATTACAGAAAAACTTAGCTTTATTAGTTCATATTTATGGTTCAGCAGGAAATGCAAATTATTTTTGTATGTTTTAGCATTTATAAAGTCTGCAGTAGTACTAGGTACGAGTACCCCAATGGTTTGATAAATAGGTACACGAGTACCCCAGTGGTTTGAAAAGTAGCTCGAGAGCAGCTTTAAATTACATGAAGAGATTTGCTTGATAGGGGTTGGTAGAGTTCCACATATTTGAGATATATATATATGTGTGTGTGTGTGTGTGTATATAGGTCTACTGTGACCCATCAAAATAACACTGTCGAACTTTTATTTACCCGACTCCACTTCTCCAAAACATCAGGAAATCAAAAGCACAGATGGCGGAAATCCTTTCCCTGTGAAATGAAGCACTTTGCCACCATTGTGAACTTTGCCCTTTCTTCAGTGTAGTGCGATCTTGGAGTAAGTAGGGGGGTGTGGGGGCATGGGAGGGTAAAGCCCCCCACTTTGGTGTTTTAGTCCATCTAAGAGTCCCAGGGTAAGTGCTCTTTGTGGCAAATGTAGTCAACTACAAATCTGCCAGCCATGGTCAGAGGTAATAGAATAAGGATGCACTGAGCTGTCAGAACTATGGCCTTAAGCTCAATGCCAAAAAATGTGTCATCCCCTTTGGGAAAAACCCGGTTCCAATGAATTACCACATCAATGGTGGTCCACTGAGCACAGAAGGAATACAAGATATCTGGGAACACAGGTTAACAGCAGCCTCTCGTTTGACCACCACATTGCCACTGTGGTCAGAAAGTCCTATGTGGCACATCTCATTACTAAGGGTTTTGCATCCAGGAAGAGAGAGTCATTTCTCCATCTACTCTTCCCTCATTAGGCCAGAGTAAAATGCCCAATTTGGCATGTAGCTCACTAAATACCTGCAACAACTGGAGAGGCAGCAAAAGTACCTCACAATGAGGAGCGTAGGCCTTAAACATTTGTCCTATATGGACAGACAAAAAACTCCAACTACTCTCAGTCTCATATCGCCTACTTGCAAAGCCATGTCTGACCCAGCTCTGTTATTAATGCTACATCTAAAGAAATCCCAATCCCTCCATGTCACATGCTCCAGAGACCTCAACCTCATTACTGCAATCAAAAAACATGCTGGAGGGACAGGTTCATAACTCAGAGACTGCATATGCTATGGAATAGACTCCCCATACATGTCAAGCAGAGCACTTCACTGGCCCTTTCCAAGAGAAATCTTGATGAGTGGATGAGAAATAGAAAATTCACCCCGGGGATCACTCCAGTGGCTCTACTCAGAGGCACTGGGAACTAAGGTCAGGTGACAGGATGCCAGGGTAATCCTATGGGTTAGGTGTGTAAAGGCTCCAGGGCCATTAGCCTAGTACACACTTATGAACCTGTAACTGTAAATAAATCCTTACCATCTACTGGTATAAACCACACATTTATCATCAAGCAAATAGTGTTACATTTTTCTAACAATCCCACAAATCCTTGCAGACACATTCTATTTTAATACTTTTAATTTTATCGAAAAACTTAGCTATACGGTACATTATTGAAAATCTAGTGTCTACTGCTGGTCTCGTGTGGGGTGTTCTTGTGTTTATGTACTTTGGGCACCCCAAAAATAATTCAAATATTCATATTCCTCAGATTCCAACTGTCCCTGCATAAGCATATCATAGAACTGTAATTGAATCTTCCTATATGAAATGTTAACTTCACTCTTGGAAACTTGATTGTGTCAGTAAACAAGGCAGCATACATATGTTCAATATAGTCAAAATGATACATCATCACTAACTCCCTCCCCTTTCCGGTTTCATTATTCTATATTGAGACATCACTTCATTTAAACTTTCAATGTTCATTTTCAGTAAGATTCCTACAGTATGTCTAACGCACATTTGCTCAAATTGCAAAACCAGTTGTAGGGGGGTTGTAAATGCTAGATTTCTTAAAACCTTTTGGATTACACATTTGAGCATGGAATAAAATATTCAAATTCAGTTTCCTTACAAATAAAGATATAAAACTTCATCCACCACATTATTTATCTTACAAGGTACAAATGAAAGCCTTTTCGAAAACAAATCAAAAGAACTTAAGTTATATACTTTAAAATCCCCCAAATAATTTGTCAGTCAACACACAGTTGTTCAGTATCTAACCAATGTTAGTCATGTGCAAAAGTCACTTTCTTCCAGCCCTCCTCCTTCCAGGTAGAACTTTGTCTCTGAAGTTGGGGCTGCCATTTCTACCCCCACTAGCATCCCGGTCCTTTTCGTTTCTCTCTCGCACAGAGTATCTTAAGGGAGGGAAATCTAGAGAGGCTTCATTGTCAAGCCTGTCCCCTTAATACTCAAAGGTATTTCCATCACAGCTATCAAGTCTGCTGCTCATTGCGCACCGTTTTATCATGCCCAAACTTATTATCCCATATTTGAGAGGGTGGTGGATTAGGGTTTGCCCTATTGCTGAAATAATCAACCCTATCCCTCTCAAATTTCTCATATTTCCTAGTCTTAATAATCTCAGCCTATTCATCAGTTCTTTTAAAAACACTTGTGTTCCATTTTACACTGTGCATACAGAAGATCCTGCATTATGGCTTTATCCAACACACACTTCACTGGTCAGTTGCTCAAGGAGTTTAGCATCACACTTCACTAATAGTTCTAGCTATCTGCACCCATGTCTATCAAGCATCTGAATTAATTCATTCTGTAGGGTTGAGTCTTCTTCCAGGCCTGGGGGAAACTTCCACATTCTTAGGCCCTTTAGCACCCTTTTCACTGAGAGAATATGTAGTTTATAGAGTACAACTGTAGTTTGGAGACTACAAATACAATTAACAAAAATACGCAAACTGCTTCAAAGAAACATTGTCCCTTCCTTCTTCTCGGGAAAGCTACACTGCTTCTGTAGCCAATCGGTAATCTTTGGAACACTCACACCACCTGTTACATTAACAGATACATTGTTGCACAGAGTGTTATTGCAGTTCATACCAGGTTTCTCTCCTCCATATTTATTGATAGTTCATTTAAAGGAATTCTCTCATCCACATCATGAGCATCACAGGGTACCACCAACTCAGTGTTGGGAAAGTTGCTGCACCAATAAGGTTGAGCTCCCCACACAATGTTGTAGATCAAAATTATCCAAACATGGCTGTGAGCCACCAATGACCCCTGAAGTCATTGCAATGTAGTATACATACACACAAAAAATACAAATACCAACACAAACTCCACTTCTACTTACAGTAGATAGATGGTGCCTGCAGTTTAACTCCATCCTTCCATCAGCTAAGGTACTTAGGACTGTGGTGCCTCATGTCACTGTAATGGTGGTGACACTGTTCTCCCATACACAGGATGCCAGCTGCATAGGCAACAGCCTGGGTGAAACTAGGAGCCTCAATCCTCACCACCAACACCAGTGACGGGTGCCCACATTGGGAGGATAAGTACACACACAGTAAAGTGCAACTTTCCTTAAGAGGACACAGACTGCAGTCAGTCTGGGGCTGGTTTCTCCCTTTCTCTCCAGTTCCCAGTAAGACTCCCCACTGGCACAGCTATAGGGCACAGATCTCAGCTGAGTGGTCAAGCCAAAACCTCCAGCACCCTCTCTGTTCAACTAGTGCTTCGTGTCCCTGCCCAAGTAGCGGACACACTGAGATTTGAGTTGTATACAAACAGACACTCCTGGGGAAGGCTGGCACAGGTTCACTAGCTATGCCCCTTTCTGCCCAGACCATACAGTAGTACCAAATGCCACCTACCACCCTTATCAGCTACTGAAAAAAGGCCCTTACCAAAGGGTGTCCAATTCTACTGTTATCCAAATATTGCGAATGAGACTTGAAGGCTATTTAGGTGTGGGTTGTACAGCATCACCAAACATATGCAAGTAAGCTAAGAGCTTGAATATCTACACAAAACAGCCACAGTTAAAAGGTTTAAATACATTTAATAATAAATAATAAAACAATACTCTAATTCAACACAGTGACAACAGAGTTAAGAAATCACAGGAAATACTTTTAAAACATTGCAGGACAGTCTGACAAATATAGAAGTCAGACTAATCTGGCTATATACCTATTTATCTCCAAGAAAAATACTAATATCTAAATCCTACTTACAAAGTGCTAGTAAGTTGCCATTTCAGAACAAAATATAAAATGCAATCTCTATGTTGAGATGGTTCTTAAATTGATAATACACAAGTGCGGAGTCATTTCAGATTACATCATTCTTGTGACTTCTGCTCGAGTTTCCCAGGCTCACAGAACTTAAAATTTAACACTTCTTTGTGAGCTGCAGCTGCCAGGAAGTCACAATAAGACACACTTTGGATGTGAAATCTAATGATTATCTCTGTCTTAAGACAATAGAAAGAAGCTCCTAGCCCAGACATCCTCGTCTCTTAGCTTGAAATCACACAGTTGTAAAATTTTTTATCAGCTTATTTTCTTAGAGTTTGTAAGTTAACTGTATATGTCCCAGTTTTCTACCATGAAAACATACATTACATAGGCATAGAGTTTATACACATTTCTGCTTTTTCAGCAGGGTGCACTGTGGTTACATTTTTGAAGCGCAGTACATAAGTTTTCGTACATTTGTCAAAGAAGCCTGTGGATCATATTTACAATGACATAGAATTATTTACAAAATTCTATCTAGCTAGGCTGGCAGCCTTCACACAGAGGTTCTTTAAAATTCTCTCACAGGAGCCTCTGGCTATAGTCCTAATGGACGAGGAAGGGAAGGATTTTGATTCTTCCTCACAACAGCATTATGCTCTAAAGGAAGTGCTGCCTGCTCTCTCTAGCCATAATGTCTCACCTTTAAGGAATTTCTGTGAAAATGGCAGAAAACTGGTACCACAATCAGGTCTTGCTCGTCCCATCAGAGAGGCTGAACTGGCACGTATACATAGTCACACAATGCAGTGCTAGATGTGGGAGTAGAGCTGAACAGGCCCCCAGGAGACAATCCACTGGAGATATCCCAGGTACAAAAAGCCCATTAATGTGTCAGCACCTGTAGGTACTCCAGAATCCCCAACATTAAACTCAAATCTCCATGACTTAAAGGTATACAGTGACCTTAAAGGTTCAACTTCCACAGTCATCTGACAAGATTATGCCAATAAGGGACTACTTAATTTTATACTCAAACTCAGTGTCAAGTATACTTCAGTGCTGGGTTACACTTACACTGGATATTCTGTATTTTGCTGCATTCATAAGTGATTATTTAGCTTCAGCATTATGGAACTGTCCAACATGAGGCTGGAGTGTCGTGCAGCCTGTGGCAGGAAAAAGCTGGCTCAGAGTGCACACTGTCTCTTGTGTTGAACACATGGAAGGTGACTGCTGCATCAGCAAAGACCATTGACACAGCCTCTACACATGTGAAAAGGACGCCTCAGAGGGAGAATAGGTTAATGGAGACATATCAATTAGGGAAATGTTCTGGCTGCCAGAAGATAGATGCTGGAACCCGGGTCCTAGCACTCCTAGGATTCCCGAGCCATGGCAGAAATAGTGAGGATGATGGAGTGTGCATAATGACCTGTGGTACTGCAAATCTAGTGTGTGTGATTGTGTTTATCACAAGCAAACATACAATGGAATGAGAAAAGTTCCACTAATCTGCCAGGTCGAGGAGCTGTCCACAGAGTCAGTCAACTGCTATGTCCACAGACAATAGCCAGTGAGGCCATGCACGACCAAGACCCTACTCATGCAGTGGTAGTACTTTCATGGTGACATCTGTTGTGCAAATATCAATACTGAGGGAAGTACACCTCTCTGGTCATCACAACAGTGGCTCATCTCTTATGAGGTATTGCGCAATATAACCAAGTGCACTACCATCTGGCAAGGGTCATAGTACATCCAGAGCAACTTCAAATACAGGCAGCTCTCAAGGGCAGAGGCATGCACAGGAAGCTGAATCCTCTGACTTGCATGCCTGGATCTTCCCATTAGAGAAAGCTGCAGTGCTGTAACTACTGCTGAGGCAGTGACCCTGCAGACCCCCCCACACACACACAGCCCCCAATATATGAAACTTTCATTGACATTGGCCCTTCAGTGGGGAAGGGGGACTGCTTTAAGCGAGAGTAGCATTGTACATTTTACTTTAATTCTCGCTGCTCTCATTTCCCTGGGAAAGACATGCACTTCTTAACTCATCAATGCAAATAACTGTACCCTGCCCTGTCTACTTGGGTTGCTCATGTTAGAAATAGCATGGCCAGCCCACACATGGGTAGCTGCAACCTGGTGTTGAGTTTGCATGCACTATTTTTACAGCAGTGCATCTGCCTCACTCTTGTAAACTATGCTCTGAAAGCTGCTAGTCACATGGCATACAGCTTCTACCTTCGTAAGGTGGGATCATCCCCTACTGCTAACAGACTCTGCACGACTCAAACTCCAGTGCCAGGTGCGTTGGGAAATGCTACCCCTGCAAATGTCCAGCCTGCTGCAATGGTTTCCCAAAGTATATAAGTGTAAGATTGCAAACACTGACACTATTTTTGCAAGTGCTAATGTCAAAGCAGGGCACAAGATGAATCCAGACAGCAAAATCAAATCATGCCTACAACACCCCAAACACATGTTTGTTTGTGACTGGACACAGTTGTAGTCATGGTCCATTTGCTTTTGTGAATTTCTTATGGGTCTCATGAGCCAGGGTTCCAGGGCATATCTGACCAGATGTCCATGGGTGGGGGGTGTCATCTTGTAAACTGTACAGGTCACAGGTGTGCCATGTGTGAAAGCCATAACTGCCTGGGTAGCCTGAAAACACACTGCAGACTAAAGCATTATGAATTACAGATCAGTTAGCAATTGGTGTGATACCCTTTGCTGTTCACATACCTACTTCCTAGCACTAGGTGGGGCCTTTATTTCAATGTGGTATAGTCCATAGCCCCCTGTACAT